>NC_051184.2:36523469-36554849 GCF_013339695.2 Rhipicephalus sanguineus | reverse complement strand
TGCTTACGCCCCTGGTGCCTGTCGATTAGTTACGATGCGTGAGGGCAAAGAAGGTCTTCAGCAAGTGTCTTTACAGCTGTCTTTTATCAAAATTGAGACAAAATTTAGGTCATAGTGGAAAGAATTTCGCCAAAAAGTACTTTTCGTGAGATTTTCATGAATCTGCTAGTTAAGAGCAAAATTTGGAGGAAAATGATGCGCGCATTATGTAGTTACCTGGTTTAGTTGCTGAGAAAACGGTTCCTTAACTTGGTAAAAAATGCATGGGAAGTATAGGGCTTACCCTATGCTCTTAAAAGGGTCATGACACCCAATTTTCGATCATAATCACTGTTATGCGTGTTAATCCTTGGGCGTTCAGAAACAGGCGAAATTTTAGTGCATTCAGCCGTTCAGTTAATTTCTAATTCAATATTTTTACAAACACCCGAGTTGCCTGAGAGTTGGGCAAAACTGACACACTCGCGAGCCGTGACGTAACCAGCTGCTGGCTGTGCAAGCGACTGCATTCCGGCGAACGATCTTGTTCCGTGGTCAGCTGCGCGTGCAATGGAGCAATTTCAGCTGCGTTCAGCTTGGCCCCGAAATTGAACGCAGCGGCTGAAACTTTGGTAGAAGACAACGGCTGCGTTCCATGCAGCACATGACGTCACACACGCCATAGCAAAATGGCTGTCGCCGGCAGTGGGCGGGGTTTATGGCAGGCGATTTCCAGGGCTTATTTTGCACAGAAATATACTTTTAGTCCATTTTTCATATATGTGCGGGCACAATAGACCCTCCACTTCTATTTTTCGCTGAAAACCGCAAATTGCCGGCTGTCCGTGTCATGGCCCCTTTAAAAATCGTATCTCAAGCGAGTCAGCTGCGCAAAAAAAAAAAAAAAACACGAATGAACATACCTTGTCGGTACCGCAACTCGGTCGACTGCCACGTGCTGCGGTGGAAACACTTCGACGACCGAGTAGGCGCTGCGGTTCCTCGGCAGCTCCATTACGGGCCCCACGCCAGGGAAGAGCCGCGACATCAGACCGTTCATTTGAGCTTCCGCGGCGAGCATCCGCGACAGCGCACCGTTGATGCGAGGGTCCGTGGCGTTCCTCTTGGCACCGGCGGACGAGTTCGGGAAGACGAACACCTCCACGTCGACGCTGATCACTCCTTCCTCACTATCGACGCCAGTCCCGTTCCTTCCCCTCTTCTTGTGGACCACTATCGCAGCACAGTGAACGAGAGAAGGGGAATTCTTCAAGCACGCAGTATGCAGTACCTGACCACCACCCCTGTGAAATTTCGATATGGCAAAACGATACTGCTCGCTAAATGGGGTTCCTACTTCTACAAAGCCACAGTTTCGAGGGGGTCGTTTCTTTGTCAGACAACCAAATGAATTTAACAGACAATTAGGCCAAGCCAAGCATAGCGCACATTGATTGTTTTCGTTTGACTGTAGTTTAGTCATTATTACGCAAATTAAAAATAAGTGGGAGAAAAAATCACCCTTTCGGTAGGTGCGATCTCAACCCAGAACCTTCGAGTGGCGGTTGCCTGGGACAGAACATTTTTTTTTCTTTCATGTGCTAATATGATCGCCGGACGCGTAATTCGAAGGCTGTGAGTTCAGATCTCATCGATGAAAAGACAACTTTTATTCCTTTCAATTTACGTAATAATTACTAAACTACAGTTAGGCGACAACGAAAAATGTCCCTTACGCTTTATTTGGCCTAAGTGTCTGTTACATTCAATTCGTTATCATAGTGCGTACAATGAACGACCTAAAATTAATCATCTAAGCAGAGTACCGATCTGCTAATGAATGAATGAATGAATGAATGAATGAATGAATGAATGAATGAATTGAATGAATGAATGAATGAATGAATGAATGAAACATTTATTGCCAAATATTCACACGTAGCGTCAAAGTGCCCTCAAACAACCACTGAAAATACAAAAAAAAACGAGCGTGTTATTTCTCCTGGCGTTTCCCGTCTTTTCGGCACAACTCGTGACGCCGGCAGCCTGCTCACGTAGCGTCATAAGGAAATAGTCCCTCGATTGGTCCACATGGGAGGGATACCAGTTGTGAATCGTCTCCTACCCTGCTTTGCCCTGCAATCACACGCCCGTTCTTCCCGGTCTCGCGTTACCATCGTGCGCGATTTCACGCCGTTTTGCGCGTTTTCGACGGCGCAAGCGAAGGTAGCATACAGCCGAAAAGCGTGAAATCCTGTTAGGCTCAACGCTTAGCGCTGATATTCTCCACGTGTTCTATGAAAAAAAAATAAGTGGAGAGGAGGAGATAGCGCCTGTAGGAACTGTAGTGAGTGAGAGAAAGAATCCACTTTGAACTCGGAGCGGCTTAGGGGCCCCCGGGTCAATTTTGCCCAGCACGGCCGAGCTGCTGTACGAGATTGATTGAAGCCTGCCCAGACGACTCTCTCGGTTAATATTGACACATGAAAGATTAAAATCTTCTGCCCCAGGAAACAGTCAGCCCATCACATTGCGTGCATGTTGACCGAATTCGTCTCAATCCGACCCCTAAACGCTTAACATGAACCCAACGTGCAGATTTCAGCCAGATACGCCGACCCGGCCCTGCTCTATATCGGATTCACCTAAACGTATAAACTGTATTACATGAAACATAAAAAGCTGAAATAAACAGCAGCGTAATCAGCCTTTTTCATGTTCCTGTGTCCCTCTCTGCCACTCGCCGCTGGGAACGTTTTGGTAGGGCGCCGGAGCTCTTGCTTGTTGATTTGTGCGTTTGCCAATTATGCATCTCCTCGACTACAGTTAATTATTTTCGTCTTCTTGAATGCATCACGTCACTGCTGGAAGCTACGTAAATTTTCCAACTACTGCACGCGACTAACAAACGCAGAGCGCGATTTAGATCTAGCAGGGAAGCCCGTTGAAGGCTCTTTCTCAACTCGCCAATTTATATTTAAGAAAAGTCCACTCGTCCTCACCTTGTTGCCTTACTTCAACATGTTTAACCAACTAGGCGACAGCTTCACCATTTTAAGACTTCATTTCTTGCTCAAAAGGCTCTCTGAAAGTCTGGTCTTTGGACCCCTGTGCTTCGGTAAGCGCTACGTGTGGTTGTTGTTCGCCTCCTCTGTGGCATCGTTCATTTCTCTTTTTTTTTTTCGCGTTGTTCACCTAGCTATTGTTGGAAGGCTGGCGACTTTCCTTATTCAAAGATTTTTTATCACTGCAGTCTCATTTTTCCCTTGTCTTTCTTTCGTTTTCGACACTCGAGTGTAACAAAAGAAGCCACGTACCTGTCCTCACAACGCTCTCTCCATTCTTGCCGAAGACAGATCTCTGGGGCAGCAGCATCACTTTCGGGTGCATCACGTGCGGCGCCGCCATGAAGTTGTTCCAGAAGTACTGCATCAGGTCTACCTTCCTGCGACCGCTACCGAAGCGGGAGAGAGGAGATGGAGGCTCGGCAAGACCCGAGGACGAAGAGGACGAGACGTCGCGGACCTTCCTGAACTCCACGGCGGTCTTGTGGTCGCTACCGCTGTCAGGCCCGATAACCACCTTCTTCAGTTCGACCTTGTGGTCACTGCCGCTGTCAGGGCCGATAACCACCTTCTTCACTTCCACCTTGTGGTCACTGCCGCTGTCAGGGCTGATAACCACCTTCTTCACTTCCACCTTGTGTTTGTTTCCCTTCCCAGCGACGGGAGGTAGACCGAAGCCCTGAACGAAGAAGGGCTCGATGATTGGTTCCATATTGAGCTGCATGCAATTAAAGACAGATGTTCCAACTCTGTTGATATCCGGCCATTCCTTAGGCATTAGCGTTATCTTCTTTCTTTTAAGGCAAAACGCTATATGTCTACCCGAGTCAAGAAATCTAGATTTGGCAAGGCATCGCGAGACGGCGGCGTCAACACGAATGATGCAAGCAAAACTAACAAAAGTTGGTCAAAAGTCACGTGGTACTCAAGTATGAGCTCACAGCGTACCGAAAGTCCCATGACCTCAATGTAATATTACGGCATTGATGACGTTTGATGAAGTTACTGATCACGTCACAGATCGCCAAAGCTTGTGACGTCACAATGACTTCATCACACGCCATCTTCGTATGGTGAAACGCGTGGGTCACGGAGGCACTGCAAAATCACGTGAGGTGCAGAAAGCTTGGAATGCCTGACATCTTGGAGGCAGTGCAAAACCACGTTAAGTGCGGTAGTCTTTCGCAGCTAAGAAACGAGGGGGGGGGGGGGGACGGAGCGTCTGTATTAATACGATCGACTGAGAAAAAGAAGCTCAGGAAAAGAAAATGGTTTTCACCTTCGATTTTCCTCTAAGGCGAGCGCATTAGGGACCGTGTGGATCTTCTTTGATCTACCTAAAAAACGGATGCGTACCAATGCGTACAGAACGGAGAGCCGCAGGCTTACATCACAACAGAGGTAGATCAGACGCTAGTGTTCATGCGAGTTGACCAGCTAGTCGGTTAAGCGAGCCATTGTGAGGAATCTGTGATTTTGGCATTCAATAACAATTCAGCGCTAGCAACGCAGCTGTTGAGCCAGACCCGAGAACTGGGCCAAGTTCCATCTAAACTGTCTTCCTCTTGTGCCTCTTTGCTTTTGAATTTTACGAAACACGTACTTGCACGCTACACGCGAGTCAAGGTGCCTTCTTGCAAATCGTTTGCTTTTTTTTTAATTAGTATGGGCGCAACTAGAGATTGCACTGTCTTGTAATCGACACATATCACAAAGATAACATATATTGGCTTTTGCTATCAACAATTACAGTAAACGCGTTATATGGATACCTGGTATATTGGTAAAAGAAATTAACAGATTGCAATTACAAGAAACTAGCAGTCAATGCAAGATTTTATTAGCGCGCAAGCCGTCACGACTAATGTATCAGGACAGCACAGGGAATATGTGCAGGTCCATAAGATATCAGGGACTGCGTTCACAAGAGCCTCTTAGGCTGCAGCTACTTGTAAGACACAATGATAGCCGACCTTGACGCTGGGCGAAGAAGACCAGCCCAATCTTGACATCATTGGCGAAAATGGCCAGTCAATCACACTCGTGAAAGAACAGCTCTAAGAAATCGGCCCCTGCAGTTTTCGTCAATTTTACCAAATACCTCATGGCGGCTAAAGTGTTAGGCGCGGTACCTTGTTCACGACCTCGCTGTGGTCGTCCCGCAAGGACCGCTTCGCGGGTCCGCCAAGTTTGGAGTGTTCAAACTCGTGCACGAAGGGTTCCATGATCCTGTCAAGGATGTTGGGGTGGTGGTTCCGCAGATGGACGCCGTCGGCGTTGACGTCCGGGGCCGCGACGGCCAACGCCACCGCGATCGCTAGGACGGCCCTCCTGGCCATGGTAGCCGTCAGCAACTTCGGGTTTCGAGAACGGCCTTCTCCAGATGTCGTCGCTGCCACCGACGTCTGGTGCGCTCGCGCGATCGCCCAGCTACAGAGCGCCACCCAAGTTTTCGGCGCCCGCGAAGTTGTCCGCCTCTGATACCTTACACTATGGCTCCCGGTGTAGACCCAGTCAGGTGCGCGGGGTGATGCAACATGGCGGCGCGTCGAAATCAGCGCGGGCCACGAGCGAACGTTCGTTTCATCTTCGTCGTTTTCTTGTGCTTTCAATGACAGCAGATGCAGTAGTAGAGAGATAAACAAGAATAGGAAAGACAGACAGGCTAAGCAGATGAGAATCCCGTTAGCTACCCTATGATGGCGCTAAGCGAATTGGAACTAGAGAGAGAAAATGAGAAAGAGAAGGGGAGCACTGCACATACACCGGAACACAATCGGCCACTGAGGCACGGAGCTTGTCGAACATGCACTACTGCAGCGCTCAGGAATTCAATAGGGAAAACGCGGCCTTTCTGACTTCAGCACGAAAAGAGGGCCGTGTACAAGCCATGGAGATTACTGAAGAGCTGAAAAAAAAAAACTGGTTTAAGAGGATCCAGCAGTTGCATAGCAGCTCTGGCTGTCTGAGCATTCAACTAATTCAAAAGCATGCCTATGGCTTCCATAATAGATCAATGCAGCGCAACAATTTCCTGTACTTTCCCGGGCAAGTTGTGCGAAAGCCGTGCCAGTGTCTCCCGCGTCCCGTGTAGTAGGTGCGGTTTCGGCTGGGGCTGTGGCTGCAGCTTTGTAAATGCGGGCCTCGCTTCAGTATCTTTGTGACCCAGTGTACTTTTGTCCTCAGGGGTCGACTCGGACGTGTATGGTGTAGGAGACATTTTTTGAACAGCGAAGTAACTTGTGCTCCGCCGTGCAAAACTCCACAGGTGGGTATGCGCCACAAGAATTGGACAAGCCCCACTAGCGAGCGCAGCAGGTGCGACCGTTAAGCAAAAACTCTGCTCGGCGAAGTGGAGCACGTGAAACACGTGAAAGAGAGAGAGAAATTGAGAGAAAAAGAAAGAAAAAGACAGAAATAGAAAAAAGCGAGAGTATGAAAGAGAAAACGGGAATAAAGAGAAATAAAGGAATAAAAACAGTGCAACACATAGAAATAAAGAGAAGGAGATAGAAAGAAACAGCCGCGAAAGAGAGATAGAAGAAACAGAGAGCAAGACAAAAAGAGAAAGAAAGAGAGAAATAAAGAGAAACAAAGAAGCAGAGAGAGAGAAAGGGGGAAATAGAAATAAAGATAGAAAGAGCGAGAAAGACAAAGAAATTGATAGAGTGAGAAAGAAAGAAACAGAAAGGAATGGATACAAAAAAGAGATACAAGAAACAGAAAGAAAGAGAAAGAAAAGAAGAGAGAAAAAAAAATTGGGGAGGGGCGAGGCATGCAGTGTGCGCCGGTGTTTCCCACAGCAAAATCACTGCTAATGGGCAATGAGAGACAGAAGAGAGATTAGACACAGAGACCCGCAGTCCGCTTTTACAGGTTTTCCCGCTCAATTTAATCCAAGCGCCAGCCAAATTAATCTAGGCGCCAGTCAATTAATCCAGCCGCCACTCAATTAATCCAGGTGCCATTCATTTTAATCCAAGTGCCACTGAAATTAATCCAACCGCCAGCCGATTTAATCCAGACGCCAGCGAATTTAATCCTGACGACATCGTGACTTCAAAGCGACCCAGAATTTTCGGGAACGCGTGGAATGAATAGCTTCGGAGTGAATTTAGAGGAAATATTATCAAGATGCGTAGAGTAAACAATGAATGAGTCACTAGTGACACAATGTGACTCGCGCGACTTCATCACGCCTATCACCCGCGTACGCACTATTCACACCTTCGACATGTATATCAAAGGAAAGGCCGTCCACACAGTAATAACTTCATACCTATTGCCCAGGCCTATGATCTGACCACTAGTGACTCAGGTGACGTCATCACGCATATCACCCACGCACGCGCTGTCTTAACCTTCCGTCATGCATATCAAATGAACCGTCTTTGAGAGAGTAATGACTTGAACCCTGTCACTTGGCCTAGTGATGTGATCACTAGTGACTCGCCTGACGTCATCACGCCTAACACCCACGCAAGCACTCTCTAACCTGCCTTCATGCATATAAAACGAAACGTCTTTGAGAGGGTAATAACTTGAACGCCGTCACTCGGCCTAGTGACGTGATCACTAGTGACTCGCGTGACGTCATCACGCATTTGAGCCACGCACACGCAGTACAAACCTGTCTTCATACATATCAAACGAAACGTCTTTGAGAGGGTAATAACTTGAACGCCGTCACTTGGCCTAGTGACGTGATCACTAGTGACTCGCGTGACGTCATCACGCCTAACACCCACGCACGCGCTGTCCTAACCTGTCTTCATGCATATCAAACGAAACGTCTTCGAGAGGGCAATAACTTGAACGCCGTCACTCGGCCTAGTGACGTGATCACTAGTGACTCGCGTGATGTCATCACGCCTAACACCCACGCACGCGCTGTCCTAACCTGTCTTCATGCATATCAAACGAAACGTCTTTGAGAGGGTAATAACTTGAACGCCGTCACTTGGCCTAGTGACGTGATCACTAGTGACTCGCGTGACGTCATCACGCCTAACACCCACGCACGCGCTGTCCTAACTTGTCTTCAGGATATCAAACGAAACGTCTTTGAGAGGGTAATAACTTGAACGCTGTCACTCGGCCTAGTGATGTGATCACTAGTGACTCGCGTGACGTCATCACGCATTTGAGCCACGCACACGCAGTACAAACCTGTCTTCACACATATCAAACGAAACGTCTTTGAGAGGGTAATAACTTGAACGCCGTCACTTGGCCTAGTGACGTGATCACTAGTGACTCGCGTGACGTCATCACGCCTAACACCCACGCTCGCGCTGTCCTAACCTGTCTTCATGCATATCAAACGAAACGACTTCGAGAGGGTAATAACTTGAACGCTGTCACTCGGCCTAGTGATGTGATCACTAGTGACTCGCGTGACGTCATCACGCATTTGAGCCACGCACACGCAGTACAAACCTGTCTTCACACATATCAAACGAAACGTCTTCGAGAGGGCAATAACTTGAACGCCGTCACTTGGCCTAGTGACGTGATCACTAGTGACTCGCGTGACTGTCATCACGCCTGACATTCACGCAAGCACTCTGTCCTAACCTGTCCTTCATGCATATCAAACGAAACGTCGTTGAGAGAGTAATAACTTGAAGGCCGTCGCAGGCAGCGTCTGCTAGTAGAAAACTGACTGATCGCGCTGCACAGCCGTTCACCGGCCAACCCGTATATGTAGGCACCGGATCGCGCGTTTCGAATTCAGTCAAGGGCGTCTTCACATGGCTTTCGCTTGACTTGACGCTTTTCTTGACTCGAGTAGATGCGATGGAAGCAATAGTACTTTCAACCAGTAGTGGGGTACAACCCAACATCAGCGTCCCACCACTCGTTGAAGGCAACGCTTCTTCTTCATTCAATAAGTAAGAATAATAAAGGCGAAATAACAATTAAGCATTTCCAAACCATACTCAATTGCGCAACATTCACCCGAAACCGTCACCACTATGCGACGCATTTACTCCAGCTCGTCGTGTGGGAAGATGTGGGCGGCTTTCTTGTTGCTTCTCGTATTTCGCAGTATGCCTTGGAAACGCGGGTAGCCAGGCCGCACTACAGTGCACGAACAGGCGTTCACCACCAAACAGGCACGCTTATTCCAAGCCCACTAACCTATAAGAAACGGCGTGGCGTAGAAGGTAGAAAGAAAGCCACGAGTCAGGCACAGCGTTCAACGGCGCATCAGCAAATGGTCACCTGCAATTAGCAATAGTATGTATCTCAAGTACGAGGACTGCCCTTTATTACAACGGATTTGTTTCACAGGATAACCAGATGAATTATTATTTGAGCCGAAGGAGTGGTTGACAAATCCTTTTGTAGCATGTTTTGAAACAGGCAGACCGTGCGTCTTATGCTTGATTATGTATATACAGTGTTATGACTTACCTGGCATGTTATCGCAATGCCGAAGCAAAGATGATGCCCGGTTAAAACACCCACCCGACCTTAAGAAACAATCGTTGTTCTTATAACGTCGAGCTTGTTAAATCGGTTATGAAATGGGTGATGAAAGAGAACCGGGGCAAGTCCGTGGAAAACGAAATTTATCATTATACAGGCAAAGCAGTTTTCATAAACACGCAGCCGTACTTGTGCTGCTGAGCAGTGTTTCACATATCAAGGCAGTCGAGGGCAGCTTGTACGAAAGTGTAATTGTGCCTATCATAAGCGGCACAGTCCACACGCTGGATGTGCTGCATAGAGCGCCCCGCGGCCTCAACCAGCAGAGCACGGCGATGTTCTTTCTTGGAGATCCCTCCCGGTGTCGTGAGGAGATCATCCCTCCGCTCGCTTAGAAAGCCCTTCACACCTGCCTTGAACTTTGAGAACAGCTCCTCAATTGGATTGAAGAAGGGGCTGTATGGCGGTAGCCACTTGACTGTGTGGTCGCTTGCCGCGAGGACAGCCTGTTCGGCGCGGCGGTGCGCTGGTGCGTTGTCAAACAGGAACACTGCCTGTATTCCCGGTTCCTGCTGAGAAACTTTTCTCGACACTTCTGCGAGAAAGTCGTTGAAGACAGCCCAGTGGACCTTGTCCGCAATTGTCCAATGGACAAGGCCGTTCGCCGACATGCAGGCTATAACATTTACATTCGCCCCATTTGCGATAGTTGACAAACGGCACGCTGGAGCACCTCGTTTCGCCCTTCCGAAACTGCGCGAGCACCATACGTTGAAGTTGGTCTCGTCGATGTAGTATCGTGTTAGTGTAGTTCCCTCGCTCTGAAGCCACTGGGAATATCGGCGCCGCAGCTGCTTCACGTCGGCGCGATTTCGATCTACTGGCCTCTGGGTCAGCAGCTTCACCGAATATCCATGGCCATCGAGAAGCCGATCAATCGTCGACGTGCTCATTTCAATATTAGGCATCTCTTCCTTGAGGGCCCTTTTTATTTGTTCCAGCGTGAAGGATGGATTTTCCTGTACGATTTGTTGCAGGACGTCCACCACGTCCGGTCCAAACTTGTTCGACGAACCACCACGTGTTTTAGCTGTGTCACGGTCAGTAGCGGCAATAGAACGCACGGTCTTTATATTGATTCCCAATGTTTTGGAGAACACTTTTAAATCACCTCCGCGCCTGTGAACATCTATTATCCGGCAACGATCTACAGGGGAAACGCGAGCGTACTTTTTCTTCTGTTCATCAGGTGCCTTCCGCGGCCTTCCGGGGCTTCGAGTGTCTCGGTCTTCCATAGCACCAGCGGTCGCAGCGCAAACTTTCACTTATTCCAAGGCCTGCAAAAGCGCTCACATAACGATGTCACCAGCAGAAACTTGGAACTATGCTGGCTTGTCGCTCGCGTCGCACCACGTCGTCCCGTCGTCTGCGTGAAACAGACTCGGCGCAAAACAGCTGCGACACACCGTCGTCTGCTTCAGTTTGATGTAAAACGTATCTTCAATTCACTATTTCGTGTGATTGTCGTCTGCATTGTAGAACGACAATTGAGAATTGAAAATGCGTTTTAAATACGTTTTACATTCTGCGAGAATACCATAATGCTGGTTAGTTATGATTCGAAGCAATTGCTTTAAATCAAACTGAAGCAGACGACAGTGTGTCGCAGCTGTTTTCGCCACCAGCACACTGTCGTCTGCTTCAGTTTGTTTTAAAGCAATTCTTCGAATCATTAATAACCAGCATTATGGTATTCTCGCAGAATGTAAAACGTATTTAAAACGCATTTTCAATTCTCAATTGTCGTTCTACAATGCAGACGACAATCACACGAAATAGTGAATTGAAGATACGTTTTACATCAAACTGAAGCAGACGACAGTGTGTCGCAGCTGTTTTGCGCCGAGTCTGTTTCACGCAGACGACGGGACGACGTGGTGCGACGCGAGCGACAAGCCAGCATAGTTCCAAGTTTCTGCTGGTGACATCGTTATGTGAGCGCTTTTGCAGGCCTTGGAATAAGTGAAAGTTTGCGCTGCGACCACTGGTGCTATGGAAGACCGAGACACTCGACGCCCCGGAAGGCCGCGGAAGGCACCTGATGAAAAGAAGAAAAAGTACGCTCGCGTTTCCCCTGTAGATCGTTGCCGGATAATAGATGTTCACAGGCGCGGAGGTGATTTAAAAGTGTTCTCCGAAACATTGGGAATCAATATAAAGACCGTGCGTTCTATTGCCGCTACTGACCGTGACACAGCTAAAACACGTGGTGGTTCGTCGAAGAAGTTTGGACCGGACGTGGTGGACGCCCTGCAACAAATCGTACACGAAAATCCATCCTTCACGCTGGAACAAATAAAGAGGGCCCTCAAGGAAGAGATGCCTAATATTGAAGTGAGCACGTCGACGATTGATCGGCTTCTCGATGGCCATGGATATTCGGTGAAGCTGCTGACCCAGAGGCCAGTAGATCGAAATCGCGCCGACGTGAAGCAGCTGCGGCGCCGATATTCCCAGTGGCTTCAGAGCGAGGGAACTACACTAACACGATACTACATCGACGAGACCAACTTCAACGTATGGTGCTCGCGCAGTTTCGGAAGGGCGAAACGAGGTGCTCCAGCGTGCCGTTTGTCAACTAGCGCAAAGGGGGCGAATGTAAATGTTATAGCCTGCATGTCGGCGAACGGCCTTGTCCATTGGACAATTGCGGACAAGGTCCACTGGGCTGTCTTCAACGACTTTCTCGCAGAAGTGTCGAGAAAAGTTTCTCAGCAGGAACCGGGAATACAGGCAGTGTTCCTGTTTGACAACGCACCAGCGCACCGCCGCGCCGAACAGGCTGTCCTCGCGGCAAGCGACCACACAGTCAAGTGGCTACCGCCATACAGCCCCATCTTCAATCCAATTGAGGAGCTGTTCTCAAAGTTCAAGGCAGGTGTGAAGGGCTTTCTAAGCGAGCGGAGGGATGATCTCCTCACGACACCGGGAGGGATCTCCAAGAAAGAACATCGCCGTGCTCTGCTGGTTGAGGCCGCGGGGCGCTCTATGCAGCACATCCAGCGTGTGGACTGTGCCGCTTATGATAGGCACAATTACACTTTCGTACAAGCTGCCCTCGACTGCCTTGATATGTGAAACACTGCTCAGCAGCACAAGTACGGCTGCGTGTTTATGAAAACTGCTTTGCCTGTATAATGATAAATTTCGTTTTCCACGGACTTGCCCCGGTTCTCTTTCATCACCCATTTCATAACCGATTTAACAAGCTCGACGTTATAAGAACAACGATTGTTTCTTAAGGTCGGGTGGGTGTTTTAACCGGGCATCATCTTTGCTTCGGCATTGCGATAACATGCCAGGTAAGTCATAACACTGTATATACATAATCAAGCATAAGACGCACGGTCTGCCTGTTTCAAAACATGCTACAAAAGGATTTGTCAACCACTCCTTCGGCTCAAATAATAATTCATCTGGTTATCCCGTGAAACAAATCCGTTGTAATAAAGGGCAGTCCTCGTACTTGAGATACATACTATTGCTAATTGCAGGTGACCATTTGCTGATGCGCCGTTGAACGCTGTGCCTGACTCGTGGCTTTCTTTCTACCTTCTACGCCACGCCGTTTCTTATAGGTTAGTGGGCTTGGAATAAGCGTGCCTGTTTGGTGGTGAACGCCTGTTCGTGCACTGTAGTGCGGCCTGGCTGCCCGCGTTTCCAAGGCATACTGCGAAATACGAGAAGCAACAAGAAAGCCGCCCACATCTTCCCACACGACGAGCTGGAGTAAATACGTCGCATAGTGGTGACGGTTTCGGGTGAATGTTGCGCAATTGAGTATGGTTTGGAAATGCTTAATTGTTATTTCGCCTTTATTATTCTTACTTATTGAATGAAGAAGAAGCGTTGCCTTCAACGAGTGGTGGGACGCTGATGTTGGGTTGTACCCCACTACTGGTTGAAGGTACTATTGCTTCCATCGCATCTACTCGAGTCAAGAAAAGCGTCAAGTCAAGCGAAAGCCATGTGAAGACGCCCTTGACTGAATTCGAAACGCGCGATCCGGTGCCTACATATACGGGTTGGCCGGTGAACGGTTGTGCAGCGCGATCAGTCAGTTTTCTACTAGCAGACGCTGCCTGCGACGGCCTTCAAGTTATTACTCTCTCAACGACGTTTCGTTGATATGCATGAAGGCAGGTTAGAGAGTGCTTGCGTGAATGTCAGGCGTGATGACATCACGCAAGTCACTAGTGATCACGTCACTAGGCCAAGTGACGGCGTTCAAGTTATTGCCCTCTCGAAGACGTTTCGTTTGATATGTGTGAAGACAGGTTTGTACTGCGTGTGCGTGGCTCAAATGCGTGATGACGTCACGCGAGTCACTAGTGATCACATCACTAGGCCGAGTGACAGCGTTCAAGTTATTACCCTCTCAAAGACGTTTCGTTTGATATGCATGAAGACAGGTTAGGACAGCGCGTGCGTGGGTGTTAGGCGTGATGACGTCACGCGAGTCACTAGTGATCACGTCACTAGGCCAAGTGACGCCGTTCAAGTTATTGCCCTCTCGAAGACGTTTCGTTTGATATGTGTGAAGACAGGTCTGCACTGCGTGTGCGTGGCTCAAATGCATGATGACGTCACGCGAGTCACTAGTGATCACATCACTAGGCCGAGTGACAGCGTTCAAGTTATTACCCTCTCAAAGACGTTTCGTTTGATATGCATGAAGACAGGTTAGGACAGCGCGTGCGTGGGTGTTAGGCGTGATGACGTCACGCGAGTCACTAGTGATCACGTCACTTGGCCAAGTGACGCCGTTCAAGTTATTGCCCTCTCGAAGACGTTTCGTTTGATATGTGTGAAGACAGGTCTGCACTGCGTGTGCGTGGCTCAAATGCATGATGACGTCACGCGAGTCACTAGTGATCACATCACTAGGCCGAGTGACAGCGTTCAAGTTATTACCCTCTCAAAGACGTTTCGTTTGATATGCATGAAGACAGGTTAGGACAGCGCGTGCGTGGGTGTTAGGCGTGATGACATCACGCGAGTCACTTGTGATCACGTCACTAGGCCAAGTGACGGCGTTCAAGTTATTGCCCTCTCGAAGACGTTTCGTTTGATATGCATGAAGACAGGTTAGGACAACGCGTGCGTGGGTGTTAGGCGTGATGACGTCACGCGAGTCACTAGTGATCACGTCACTAGGCCAAGTGACGGCGTTCAAGTTATTGCCCTCTCGAAGACGTTTCGTTTGATATGTGTGAAGACAGGTTTGTACTGCGTGTGCGTGGCTCAAATGCGTGATGACGTCACGTGAGTCACTAGTGATCACATCACTAGGCCGAGTGACAGCGTTCAAGTTATTACCCTCTCAAAGACGTTTCGTTTGATATGCATGAAGACAGGTTAGGACAGCGCGTGCGTGGGTGTTAGGCGTGATGACGTCACGCGAGTCACTAGTGATCACGTCACTAGGCCAAGTGACGGCGTTCAAGTTATTACCCTCTCAAAGACGTTTCGTTTGATATGTATGAAGACAGGTTTGTACTGCGTGTGCGTGGCTCAAATGCGTGATGACGTCACGCGAGTCACTAGTGATCACGTCACTAGGCCGAGTGACGGCGTTCAAGTTATTACCCTCTCAAAGACGTTTCGTTTTATATGCATGAAGGCAGGTTAGAGAGTGCTTGCGTGGGTGTTAGGCGTGATGACGTCAGGCGAGTCACTAGTGATCACATCACTAGGCCAAGTGACAGGGTTCAAGTCATTACTCTCTCAAAGACGGTTCATTTGATATGCATGACGGAAGGTTAAGACAGCGCGTGCGTGGGTGATATGCGTGATGACGTCACCTGAGTCACTAGTGGTCAGATCATAGGCCTGGGCAATAGGTATGAAGTTATTACTGTGTGGACGGCCTTTCCTTTGATATACATGTCGAAGGTGTGAATAGTGCGTACGCGGGTGATAGGCGTGATGAAGTCGCGCGAGTCACATTGTGTCACTAGTGACTCATTCATTGTTTACTCTACGCATCTTGATAATATTTCCTCTTAAATTCACTCCGAAGCTATTCATTCCACGCGTTCCCGAAAATTCTGGGTCGCTTTGAAGTCACGATGTCGTCAGGATTAAATTCGCTGGCGTCTGGATTAAATCGGCTGGCGGTTGGATTAATTTCAGTGGCACTTGGATTAAAATGAATGGCACCTGGATTAATTTGAGTGGCGGCTGGATTAAATTGACTGGCGCCTAGATTAATTTGGCTGGCGCTTGGATTAAATTGAGCGGGAAAACCTGTAAACGTGCACGCTGCGACTCTTTATTGTTCAACTACGCGCAAGAGAAATCTCCCGCCGACACTACATTGCAGGTCAAGATCCAGTGCCTATATATGCGGGGTGGCCGGTGAACGGTTGTGCAAGCGCGAGCAGCAGGTTTTGTCAATCAAGAAACTCGCTAGCGGACACTGCCTGCGTCGGCGTTGTCTCTCGCGGGGCGAGGGCGCGTTCTCGTTACTCGCGAGCTGGTAGCTCAGCGTTCATTGCAGAAAGAGCGTTTCCATAGTCAACGCGCGCCGTTCGCTATCTCTCGCCACACGGCGAGCGCTGAGGCACTGGCGCCCTCTCTTGCGCTCAAGCAAATGGACAGGACACGACGATGCAAGCAAGCACATGGATCATGATGACGCACGCGGCTACAGCAGACGACGATGCACCGCCGACAAACCGAGACCCTAAGGCTATCCGCCCCTAAAAACAGAAACAAGGGAGGCCACCCAGCTGCGCTCTTCCTTCATGCTTGGCACCGCTAGTGCGAAGCTGCTATAGTATTTTTATTTGGTGGAGGTGGTGCAAATTTGATTGAGTCGTTTGTGCCTTATGCAGTTACATTCCAGGAGATTCAGAGCCTGAATGTCCAACGAAACGGAATGTCCAACGAGACTGAATGTCCAATGGGCCACGTGACCGGCGAGACTGAATGTTCAACGAGACGGAATGTCCAACTAGACTGAATGTCCAATCGAGACGGAATGTCCAATCGAGACGGAATGTCCAACCGAGACGGAACGTCCAACCGAGACGGAATGTCCAACGAGACTGAATGTCCAATGGGCCACGTGACCGGCGAGACTGAATGTCCAACTAGAGTGAATGTCCAATCGAGACGGAATGTCCAATCGAGACGGAATGTTCAACCGAGACGGAACGTCCAACCGAGACGGAATGTCCGACGAGACTGAATCTCCAACGGGACGGAATGTCCAATTTAGATCAGATAAACGCGCCCTAGTTTAAAATTTCTCAGACAACTC
Source organism: Rhipicephalus sanguineus (assembly GCF_013339695.2). Classification (NCBI taxonomy): domain Eukaryota; kingdom Metazoa; phylum Arthropoda; class Arachnida; order Ixodida; family Ixodidae; genus Rhipicephalus; species Rhipicephalus sanguineus. Next base: position 36,538,043 of record NC_051184.2, on the reverse strand, counting down.
ATTCATTGGGTTAAGATAGAATACATTATTTTCTGTTGCTCAGTGAAGGCCCTCTGCGCCCTTCGGGCGCGGAAAACTAATCGTGGCTACGCCCTCGCTTCGCGAGTGCGGCCATTTCGCTAACGCTCAATGGGCGGTTGGCAGGGTCTCCGTCACGCGCTACTGGCCGCTGTCGCGGCCACGCGCTGTTTAGCCCGCGCGCCTGCCCCTTCGGGGCAGGCGCCCGTCCGTGCCAGCGTCCGTGGTGTGCCCGTGTCACTGGGGCGTCCAGACGTAACTGCAACGGCACCTCGTTACGTCTAGACGTAACGCTAGACACTGTCAAACAGAAAAGCGAGATTTGTGACCAGGACGGAATGTCCAACGAGACGGAATGTCCAACCGAGACTGAATGTCCAGCGAGACTGTATGTCCAACGAGACGGAATGTCCAACCGAGACGGAATGTCCAACGAGACTGTATGTCCAACGAGACTGAATGTCCAACCGAGACGGAGTGTCCGACGAGACTGAATGTCCACTATTGGACATTCAGTCTCGTTGTACATTCCGTCTCGTTGAACATTCAGGCCGCAAGCGATTCCAGGAGTGGCCTGGCTATGCAGTGGCTGGGAGCTGGTGCTTCGCAGCGACTGCTAAAGCCCAGTTTGTCAGCTGTTTTTGAACAGACGGATCGCAGCTAGACGTCGCAGCCACCCGTTGCTAGAAGTTGGTGACTTGCCAGTCGCCAGGCGGTTGGAGCTGAGAGCATAAGCATTGAGCGTGGTACAAATCTGCTTTAGGCGCACCACAAAGGGTGCACTCTGGAGATAAAAGAACCTGGTGTGTCACGGTACATTGGCATGGTGGAGGAAATGGGGGATTACAGATTGCAGCAACGTCCTCTGTTGCTGTTTGGCGAGATAGTTGTGTGGTGCTTGGAGTAGGAGCTTTTGCTCTCTATAATGAACGGAAATTTTAGTGATATGAGAGGCCTGCTCTCACGAGTGTCTCCCCATTTGGTGACCCGCCCTACGTGACTGACGAATCCTCGAGCTAGAAAATGGGCGGCATCATTTCCGGGGTGACTCACTCTCCCATATAATTTGGATCGGCAACGTAAGGGGAGATCCGAAGGACATTCGTCAAAGTAAATATAGCAGCCTTTGAAAAACATTGGGGCAGCTACGAGCTAGTGGTGCAAAGACTGGGGAAACAGCGGAGCTGGTGGCGTTCCCTTCCTCCTTTCTTTCCTTCTCTCCCTCACTTTCCTTTCCACCCCTTGCAATACTATGCTATACAAGGAAACGCTATGCTGGAAACGCTACGCGGCACCTACATAGATGACGATCATTGTGGGACAAAAAGAAAGACGCCATAGAAAGGTGCTACTGTTTCGAAAGTGTACCGTTCCTTTAAGCAGAACGGCTGCCCGATTTCATTATGGACGATTAGTATCGATACCAGTATTATGTCAAAAAGAAAGCAGACATAAGAAATATTTAAGTTTTGGCCAATACCCTGTGTGTATGGGTATGAATCACGCATGGAGATAAACTTATTCTTCAACCACGCAACGAATAAAGAAACTTGACGTTGGCGGCGGCTACGTCAGCGGAAGGGTGGCGCCATACGCCGGTTTGCTCCGTGACTACAAGAGCGGTGAAATAGACCCGCGAGATTTGCGCGCTCTCCACGCATCGTACAAAATCTTGTAACGGTCGCCGCACGGGTTTCGTGTCAATCTACATCTGGAGTGCTTTACTTTATTACTTCCTTTCTTGTGTATCCTTTAAAAATGAAGCATACCCGCTTACGCAGCTTTCTGTTCAACACATTTTTCGATAGCTCTCGTCGTGACCAAACATCCTCAAAGATAGCGCTGTTAGTTTCGCGAAGAGCGCATCGTAGGATGCGCTGTGAAGAAGCAAACAGCGGAGTGTAAAATTTCGAAAACCGAGCATTGCGATTCTTCACCAGGTTATGTCGACACCTTGAAGCAACGCGCCCTAAGATTTGAAAGCATGCTATCAACTACAATTCAGTGCAGTCAACTGAGAAGAAAAAGAACACCTTAGGCAATGCGTAAGGGACCATTCGACTTTTCATCATATAAAGGCGAAAGCCTTCGATGCCTCATCAAATGCTAAAATTGACCGGCGTCCCACGCCGTCGGCGCCAACACGAGTGATGCAAAAAAAAGAAAGCATCATAACGTGGCGACGTAACCCTATGACGTCGTCATGACACCCCATTTCGAAAAAAAATGTGACGTCATCGTGACGTTACTATGACATCACCACATCACGCCGCATGATGACGTCATCACATCACATCGTCCCTTGGTCAAAGGTGGGCCGATCACGAAGGCAGTGCTAACCAGGTGGGGCGCAGAAAGCTTGCAACGCCTCCGATCTTGGAGGCAGTGGAAAACCACGTTAGGTGCGGAAAGCTTTTGGGTGGGTGGCGGGGCAGAATCAATACATGAATAGACAAAAAAAAAGAAGATGGCTTTCGCCTTCAAGTCATCTTAGTTGAATGCATAAGGGACCCTGTGATTTTTTTTCTCGATTAAAACAAGACGAAAAGATAAATTATAGAAAAGTTGAAATTATATAGGAATAGATAAATATGAAAATACGAATATGGATAATAAACCCAAGAATTTGCATAAAAAACAAGCAAATTTGGAAGACATAAGGAGGAAACATTGAATCTGTAGCCCAAATCTTTTTGACCTTTTAAGAAACTCCGGCAAGGCATCGACAACTGGCATCCAAAAGACGAGGCCCCTAAGGAAAGTCGATTTGGTGCATTTAAATCTATTCTAATCAGGCAAAATCCTGCATCTAAAGTAAGTTTTTGTAATCAAGAATATATATTACAACAAATGGCAAACTGCTCTATATTGTCTTCTTGACTTCACGAAAAGAGCAATTTGGGCAAAATGCCAAACCAGGTTCTGAAATGAAATATGTCTCGATTAACTTCTTGCTTTTACTATATGTTTCTTCGGGCACACATTGTCTAAAAACTAACCTTTATACTACTTTGACACAAAACCCTTTTCCCTCACTTTGCAGGATAACAGTATTCGGCAATTGCGAATCGACCAGAAGAAGAACAAGAAGAAGATGCGAATGGACCCTCGCCCCTGATTGCCCAAGCAGGAGTTCCTCGAATATTCATCGCGGCCCGCTAGTGCGGACCGCGGAAGATGAAGACGCAAGACCTGGACGTCTTTTCAGAAGGTGAACTGAGCCCGTAAGTCCCCCAGACGAAGTCTGCGTAAATGCCGAATGCGTTAACGTACAACGCACCGCGTACGACACACCTCCCGATGCGTTACTTTCTATGTTGAATGACATCAGTGTTTAGTTGCTAATGGCGTAACGTTCGGTGGGCGGACTCACCAGTGTAACTTATATGAGGTCATTCAGAAGACATTGCGTTTTACGTAGGGAATTTGGGGTATACTGCGCACGACGGTGGAATAATAGGCAGTACTGCGCCTCAAATGTGTTTATGTCCTTCCTCAGTGCTGAACGACTTTGATATTGTAAAGAGCTTGCCGTTTCTGATTCCATCACCCTGCACTAAAAGTAGCTGTTGCAGTAAACGTCACATAGAGAGTTGCATGATTGACGAATACGATGCAGCACTTCAAAGAATATACGTAAAGTATCTGCGTTGTTAATTGGAGTCCGTGACAGTTATTCCAAAAAAACTGAGAATTCAGGGTGCTGTTCAAGGTCTTGCGTCTCTGCGCCTTGCACGTCTTAATTTTGGAATGTTAGTTTTAATTTGGCACCCTGTATGTGCATACGATATTTCATGTTCATCAAGCCGCTTTTTTTTTAATTCCGTGTACGTTCCACAGAAAAGCTTGCTTAAAAGAATTGTTACATTCTAACCTGCTATTACAAATTCGCCAGACACATGTATATGTTCAATAACGTTGGCATCCCTTCGTTTGCAGCACAAGGCCACAAAGGAAATTGATATGAATTTCTGAAGAAAGGATCCTAGTTCAGAAAATTCATCCTTGTCCGGGATTTCAGACAAGAGCTTTTTTTTGCCATTTCAGAAGCTTTCTTTTTGAGAAATGTGTAAGAACATTGTTTCGAAGCTTTGTGGGAGTCCATAATTCCCTTGCATAAACCACAATCCACATCGCAGGTTCCCGCGTTACTCGTTTGCTACGTTCACGGTCTGTTCATTTAATGCCTTGTAATATGCTTTAATATCTCCTATGTGTTAGGCAGGGGAGCGTCTGTGGACATGCGCCAAGGCTTTTAAGCATGCTCTTATTTTTTCTTCTCTCATTTCAGGGTGTTTGCTATAAGCACTGTAAATCCCTTTCTTCTTACGTGCAGTTATTCCGCCGTAACTAATAGATTACAAAACGTCGCGAGTTGAAGGCAAGAAAAACTTTACTAAGGCACGTTATGAATGCTTCGGGAAAAATTATAAATTTCTTTTTCAGTTGGTGGTACTGTCTGTGTCTTTTGAACGAGGCGCAGTTGTTTCCATGGCCATGCATGCTCGCGCTGCGCTACACACAATATTGTTCGCGCAGCCGCGAAATTTTTGCGAAGTCAAACCTGTGCATTTCTTCGGCTTTAAGTGATGCGGGAATACGCGTGACCGAAGTGCCACAGTAGATGGATAAACGTACTGCAGTGCTTCAAAAAGAAGAAAATGTTCTTAAAAGTCAAAGGAACTTCTGCGGCTCCAGATAGCCATAGGAAACATCGCAAGAATTTTCCGGAATTATGTCCGAAGTACTTGATTCGCGAACAATAGGGCTCAGGAATGCGCTTTAAAAATTTTCATTCCTTTTTTTCTTTTATATGCGTTAGCATGGTGTTAAATATATTTATCATGCTTTCTTCCTTTCTTTTCTGGCTTTTCTCGCTTTCTATTACAACACCGAAAGACTGATGGTATTATAGAATTGTATGGTTGTTACTTCGCTGTTGAATATATTAACGCAGACCTCATTTAAGGTTAGGTGACGTCATTCTTTTTTGTTTCAACTTATTTCTTCCCACATTGCTATACGCGCCCGTCTATATTTTACAGGTTCCCGCTAACGAAAAAAAGCTTTCCTGCATTTAACTGTTGTGTTAGCTACAATTCCTTTGTCTGCTATCTGTCGGCTCTGCCCTTCAAGCCCGATGCGGCATTGGCAGGTCAATATTGTACTGATGCTTTTATAAGATGCTAATAAAGGATTGTTATTCTTATAATTCAAAAAATGCGCAGTTGTATGAAAATTAGGAAGCTCTGCAAGTGTCTCACACTCTAAGAAAAAAAAAAGACTATATGTGACTCGTTTCGGCTAGTCCTGACTTGCCACGCATATGACTCTCTCTAAAGAGGTACGTTAACTCTCTTATGGGCCACACGACTTTCAGGATAGAGTATAATGACCCCCAAAGAGAGTTAACGTGCCTCTTTTAAAGAGAGTTATATACGTGGCAAGCCAGAACTCTTCAAAAAAAGAGTCAGAGGACTCTTTTTTTTTTTGCTTAGAGTGCACGGAGAAAGTGTGAGCAGGATCTACAGAATAAGTTTAACTCGTTGGAAGGGTACTCCGCCATGGACGGGCGAGAGGCCTTCAAAGTGATGATGATAATGATGGTGACAACAGTACCCCTCCCTCTGACGGTAGAGTGTACTACTGACGGTATCGCTGCCATTGCAGCCTCTCGGGTGATATCCTCAGCAGCGACCAGAGGTCCCACAAGCACAGGCAACCCAACCCCGTGCGTCCCCTGGACCTGGTGATCAACCAGGGCATCGCACTGGTCGTACTTGGCGTTGTCGCCTCCATGTGTGCCTGGTTGTTTGCCGAGCGTGAGGTGATCGGCGCGCCTCCCCGCAAGTGTCCCGCTTGCAAGGCGAGTGTTTTACGATATATGTTAGTCAAATCTCGCGCGGCTATCTGACCGTTAACCCGACCTTATACGAATATGTACAATAAAGTTAAGCTTCATCGGGCTTTCTGGTCATTAGCCTTTCTTTATGTAAACTTTGCAAGTGGAGTTAAGGACCGTCCGGTTTACTGACCGTTCACCTTTACCTATCCGAATTTTTCAAATGGGGTTGGTTATCCCAACTCCCCTGGCAGCTTCGTGACCACTAATCCTTTCTGGTGCAAGTTTCTTTTTTAAAGACGATAGTCTTTCTTGGGATACTTGAGCGCAGAAATTTTGATCTGTCTTTCTGTCTGTCGCTTTTTCACACGATCCAACCAGCCGGCCAAAGTTTAAGCACTTTCTGAACGCCCAGCCATCTTGAACTGGTAGCTGCGTTCATACTTGTGAACATTGTCGATCAAAAAGCAAATATTACTCATATCTGAGGCGCAACATCAATACTTAAGTATTAGGTGGTGTGTTCCTTCACTACAAAATACATAGACAGGTAATTCTAAAGACTCTAGTGTTTCTTAGGCTGCGCTGAAAATGCGACGCTATGCTCGAAAAAGCCCTCTACCGACTATATAGTGCCGCCACCTGGCAGTGGTCCTGGGTTCTGCACAAGCTCATGTTTCCTGACACCACTGCCAGATGGCGTCAATATCTCACGCAGCGCCTCCTCTATTTTATCAATGCCAGCCAGATGCGGCCGATTCAACATAGAGGAGGCGCTGTCTGAGGCAAGGCAAAACAGAAATGGCAGAAGACTATCGTCTTTCGACGACATTTGCAGCGAAGCAAGCAGGTACGCGGCCAATTTTTTTTTTTGTACGAAGTGAAGGTCCACGAGACTCTACGATCGTTAGTACTTTCCGGCCCAAATATGCCAAATAATCTTAAATGTACGCCTGACTCTATCCCGCTTAACCGTTTCTAATCCGAAGGTTTAAGTGCAGCGAAGGTACGCCTCGTTTTCTCTCAGCGCTAACCCTTTCTAGACCGTATTTAACTAAGCGACGCTAAATTATCGTAATACGTCCACCAGATCATCAAGGTCAAGAGATTTTTTATGGACTTTTGGCACTTAATCGAAAGTTTCCTTAACTCCAGCCCGAGCATCGAAGGAGTAGCAGCCTATCTTAAACCAGCCTAATGCTACAGCTCATCTCCCCTCTCGAACATGTCGATTGATAACCTGCACTTTCACCTCACTTTTTTCTACCGGTTCTTGTTACTTATCCCTGGAGTAGAAAAAGCTCGAAAAAAGAGCTTATTTGGAGTATTTACCACATGAACTAGGGTCCGTAAGTACTTGTCCAGGAACTCATGCATGCACTGCACGCCAACAAACGCGCACCTCACGCACCCGAACACAGCACGTACAAAGGTATGAGCCGCCTGCTGATGCCCGTACAGGATACGGCGCGCGCGACCACGGGCGAACACGCAGGAAGGTCAAAGTACACAGTTCTTGCCGGAGCCACGAAGCCCACCCTGGCAACCCTACACGCGCCTTCCACTCGACAGAGCCGCGATCGTTGGCAGCCCTCGCATGCATTCACTCGCAAGTAGAACATATGACAAGCAGGGCAATGTTATCAATTCGGACTTTATACGGAACATCACGGCGACGACGATAGCAAAAAAGCGCCTGGAGTGTCCATATAAATGCTATCTCAAAAAAAAAAAACTCACAGGGCCGCTTACAGATTTGCCTACGACGACCTGAAGGCGAAAGCCATCTACTTTTTCTTCAGTCGATGAATAGGTCCTCCGAAAGCTTTCTCCACCTAACGTGGTTTTGCACTGCCTCCAGGATCGGTGTTATTGCAACTTTCTGCACCTCACCTTGTTTCGCACTGAATCTGTGATCGGCCCACCTTCGACCAAGCGACGATGTCATACGATGACGTCATCATGTGATCTCACGTTACGCAACGTCATGACGATGTCACAAGTTTTGGCGACCTATGACACTATATGGCAACGTCATCACGTCATTTTTTGCATCACTCGTGTTGACGCCAATGACGCCGCTGATGATCAATTTTCGCGCTTGATGAGGCATCTAAGGCTTTCGCCTTAAAGGGGCCCTGCAACACTTTTTCAGCATGGTCAGAAAACGCTGCCGATCGGTAGTCGAGGCTCCTGAGAACGCGTGAGCCAAACAATATAGCGCAGGACGCGGCCTTGAATTTACAATTAACTCTCAAGGTCAGCTAGAAATTGTTCCGTCTTCTCTCGACAAATGATGCCATAAACCAAACTGACCGCGTCATAAACGCAAAGTCCACGGACATTGGCTGATTTGGGCATCGTGTGCTGCATAGTTGCAGCGGCCGCCATGGGATGCTGCCACGTGCCCGCGCGCGCACTGAAAAAAGTAAGCAGCGCGTTAGAAGCAAAAATAAAAAAGTAAAGTGCTCAAGGCCATGACACGCGCTGACAAATAGACGCACCTCCTTGCCCCCTTGTCATCCCCCTCTCTGCGCAGCTTTCAGCGCGCTCGCTCGAACGAGAGGAGATAGAAAGCGCTTGAAGAGTGTGACAAACCCCTGTAACTTCGCTCGTACTTGACGGATTCTAAAAATTTTTGCGGCGGTCGACTAGTGAGGCAAGTAGCTCCTCTGATGAAGCCATTCGATGATTACTTGTAAAAGCGTTGCAGGGCCCATTTAATAAGATGCCACTCTACGTTTCTCAAGATGCGGAAGGCGACGGGCTTCGCGACGTTGGCACAGATACCAAGCGCAGGCTAGGAAAACAGTTTGTGCCAAGTACCACCGTTCGAGAAGGGGAAATGCCGCTTTCATCGGCTTCTAGCGGCACGAAGAAAGGGGCACGCGTCCCTCCCTTTAGTCCGGTCATGATAAGCATATTCTCATTGCCGGAGTGACGCGCGCATTGTGTTCGCACCTTGTGTGGCCACGGCCCAGTTTTGTTTGTTCCGTACACTAGGCTTCGCGTCCTGGCGCTGCAGTCGCGTTGGAAAACTCCGACACACTTTGCCAATGTACCTGTCTCTAAAACGTTTTATGTACCGCTGCGTAGAAGTTTGTGTTCAGAAGAAATGGTAAGCGATTCAGAGTGCCGTGTGCTATACCATGGGACAGCCACACGCAGCAGTCCCTATGAGAAGCTATTCCGTCAAAGGAAAGTTTACTGAACCAATAACCAATAATGAACCGTTGCACGCGCAGCCGCAGCCTTGCGCAAGCCGCGCCCTAATGTCTGGGAACCTTCTAGATTTAGAATCTTCTCATAGGCTTGAGCGCGCAAACGCGAACAGTTGAGATTATTCTCGAACTAACGCGGCCACCAGCAATAAGGCTCGAATGTTAGATGCCGCATCTATAAAATGCCGGCGTAGTAACTTCAGTTACCTCCTCGTACTACCTTCAGCATTACCTCCAGAAGTTCTGGAAGCTCTACACGACGACCCGACGGCGAGACACCTCGGTGTCTCCCGCAGGCTCGCGAGAATGCAAGAAAAGTACTACTTGCCTCGCCTCACTGCCGACGTCACCCACTACGTAAAAACTTGCTGAGACTGTCAGTGACGGAAGACACCACCGACAAGGCCAGTCGGACTTCTTCAGCCGATCGAGCCACCTCAGTGGCCGTTCCAGCAAATCGGGGTGGACTTACATTCCGGAAACAATTGGATCGTCGTAGTTACCGACTATACCCGCTACGCCGAGACAACGGCCCTGCCCAAAGGCAGTGCCGCCGCGGTAGCCAAGTTCTTCGTTGAGAACATTGTCCTGAGTCATGGCGCCCGAGAGGTCCTCATTACTGACAAAGGTACGGCGTTTACTGCTGACCTTACTCAGGCGATCTTGAAATACAGCGAAACAAGCCACCGCCGGACCACAGCATACCACCCACAGACCAATGGCCTCACCGAGCGTCTAAATAAACCGTCGTCGACATGCTGGTCATGTACGTCGACATCGAACACAAGATGTGGGATGCCATCCTTCCGTACTGACTTTCGCATACAACACGGCCGTGCAAGAAACGACGCAGATAACGTCATACAAGTTTGTACGGAAGGAACCCGGCACTGACGCTCGACGCTATGCTACATAACGTCACCGACGAAGAAAACCTCGACGTGACTGTATACCTTCAGCGCGCCGAAGAATCCCGACGACTCGCCCGCGAACGCATCAAGAATCAGCAGTAGGGGTGTGCGAATATTCTAGTTTTGAATTGGAATCAAATAGTACCTAATCGAATAATTCGATTCAACCTTCGAATAGCTAGTATTCGATGTTTCGAATAATTTGGCAGGACGAATATCTAAAACTCGACAAAGGTCAATGGTGCAACTTGGTTTTGGTGGGGCGGCAAACACTAGCGCTAACGTCGTTACAGTAGGCCTTTCGTTAAAACTTTCACTGCCATCCTGGTTCAAAAGCGAGCGCATGCCGATATTAAAGGAAATTATGTCATTTCCGCACGTAGAAAAACACATGACAAAATCGTCAAGCCCTTCACAACTTCGTTAGTGAAACGAAGGCATGGACTTCTTGCGTAGTTCGGTCGCCTATGCCGCAAGCTCTGTAAAACAGCCTGATTTGCCCTGCGAAACCCTCGGTCATTGGCTTTGCATATAAAAATTTGTTCACGCACCGAACCACTCGTTCAGAATCTTCCATCGTTTCAGCCCGCAGGTAAAATGCTGCTGTGAACGGGCGCCCTAAGATTTTTGGGCCCGGAGCACCCGTGGCGATGAAGCATATTGCTGTTGTCAGATGAGCCGTACTGCGCGACCATGGGGAAAGAAAACTAGCCACCGTACCCCTCTCTGTTATGAGGTTTGGAGTGGCGCTACTGACTAGAATGGCGGCTCTTCTATCCACATGCTTGAACGCCCATCAAAACTGAAAAAAAAAAATCCACTCTCGTACAAGTGCGTAATAAAAGTGTCGGCACGCTGTAGCGTCCCTGATTTTTCCTTTGCCTTGCCGTAACTGGTGGTACACATTTCGTGTAAATATGCTATTCGATAGAATCTTGTCGAATTCGATATTCGACATTTTTGGCCACTATTCGGCACTATTCGATTCGAATTCGATTCGAGGTGAAATTTCACTATTCGCACACCCCTAATCAGCAGACGACCGACAGCCGCCGTTACAGTCTTCGACGACGCTTCGCGGAATACCAGCCCGGCGACCGTGTTTGGGTCTGGACGCCGATGAGCCGACGTGGACTTAGTGAAAAAACTCCTTCGGCGATACTTCGGGCCATACAAGGTTCTTCGAACGATTTTAAGTGACTCGAAGAGAGCCCCATCATCAATATCTCGAAAGGGAGTATAAACATCAGAGTGGCGAGGATTCTAAGAAACCGCCAGCGTGACAAAATGTATGGCCTCCTGCCCACTCGGGGGACCCTGGGAACGAGGAAGCGCACCGCGTAGCCCGAGGTCTAACGAACCGGGAGGCGCGTCTCTCGGACCCGGTCTTCCCTGGTGAGGTACAGACTTCCTTTAATGATATAACGAATATCTATAAAAGTGAAAGGCGAGTCTACCCTGCCCGATGAAAACCTCACGAGAGTGCAGGTCACGATCCTCCGCCGCATTCAAATTGACTCATTTCCTATAGTCGGTGACAAGCTAAGAATAAAAAGTAAACTATACCGCTGTCCATTTGTACTATGCGCGTCCAACTACGGCCGATCTTTACATTGACGTAACAGTTAAGACGAACCAATCAAAAATGCAACATGGCGCCGTTCGCGACGAGAGGCGAGGTACCAGAGGCACCGCTGCACCGACAACGAGATCCGTCATTTCGAATTTCCTGCGGTGTTTGTTTCTTCCAGAAGATGCTATTTCCTACTGTTATTCGCACGTACCCAGCATCGTCCTCGCCGGTCGTCATCCGATGCAATAGAAGCCTGTGACTGTGCCGCGTTGGAAGTGCACCGAAGTGGCAGCAGCTCGGAATGTTTTACAACGCTTTAGCGCGTTCCGTCGTTTCGGCAGCGTCAAGTTGCAACACGGCGTGTGTTCCCTCCATCGCTCGGATACATCAAGCATATCGCCTGAGGGTCACCACATCGGCGCTTGTCGTCGCGTTCATTCGTGTGCAGTGAGGTGAAAGTGAAGTCGGAATGTGCGCGTCTGTGTACGGTTTGCCGCCCGCAAAATCCATGGCATTAGCGTTGCCACATGTGCGCGTGTGTGTTGCTTGGAGCTCGCGACATGGGAATCTTGGTGATCTATTGTGATAGCGCCGTGCTGTGCGCCTATATAAACGACGTATGTGCGGACGAAGCGTGAGAGAAAGAAAGCGACCAACATAACCCGTTAGCGCAACACAATGCGAAAGTAAACAAACCAGGTGTGGAGTATATGCAGTGGTGTGTGCATTATAAGAAAATAATTGTGGTCATCTGATGCGTTTGTGATTATGTGACGTGTGCCTATTGGCGAAGTTGCGTCGTATCAACGGAATTTAGTTCCACCAGCCCAGAATCATGTGCTAGGTTGAAGTGCCCGTCGCGTAAGTATCGCGCTCGATGCACGAACGCCTTGCAATGAGAAAACGCCGTGCGAGGCAATCGTTGTTTACGAACCGTGAAATGATGCGCTCGCTGTGACACGTCGATTGCATGGATCGTGATCGTAAGTGAAGTGACGCCGCTAAAACTAGTATTCAGTGAAAAGAAAAAGCGTTTGTTTTTAATGGCGTTGCATCATATTTCACATTATCATATTTGGAATCCGTGTTTTTGTCTAACGAGCGTTTTTTAGCATTTCGCGTGTATTGTGGGCATGTATTACGCAGTGATAATTTGTTTATATTAAACTCGTGAAGCTTATAATGCATAGACCCTTTTTTAAGCGCTTATCCCTTGTTCTGAAGCCTCACCCCCTCACTATGCTTCACGAACAAATGAGAAGGGGGGAGCAGGAGAGCTCGGGCTTGACAATGTACGAAACGAATGTACTTACTGATTGCGTCCGCCGAGATTACCTATGTAGACATGTGTATGTTTCGCTTTTTTTTTCTTCGAGGATGCACGCGCTTTTTCTATGTCCGAGTGTATATTTGTCATCTTTTGGCCTCCTGATTTTTTCATTTCTAGATTTTTTCTTATTTATTTTTTTTGTCGCTCTACCTGCACGGAGGACGATGCTTAGAAGTGCATCAAAATCTCGTAAATTCTGCCTTGATAAAGATTGGTCTCCGATCGAAACGTTGACAAATAAACTTTCTTTTGAGAAGCGTGTATCCTTTTCCTGTTTTTCTTACGGCAACCGATGACAGCCTCTTTACAATCTACGTAAATATATATCTACCTTCGCACAGACACACACATATATAGAAGGTAGGGGCCCCTCTTCTAGCAAAAGTGGGTGCCCCTGCTGTAATGTCCACTGGGGTGACGCGGTTATGTCATAAATAAGTAATAAATTAACTAAAAACTTGAACGTTCAAGGGCTTAAGGGGTAATGGCAGTTCCAGTGCAAGTTGTCGAAGCGAGAAACAATTCCACGTAAAGCTTTTAGTCAATGCCAATTTAGCCGCGTGCACCTCCTTGGCGTGAACGGCAACGCACGCAATGGCCCCCACAGCTAAACGTCATGTGTGCAACATGCTTTTATTTCGATGAAGCAAGACGTCAAATAAAGTCTTGGCGTCTTCCTAAACACGATTACAAGCACGACGACTAGAGACGCAAATGCGGTATTTACGGCAACACAAGAGTCGAAATTCACAAAGGCGATCTCAGACCACTTCGCCATACTTCGCTTTGAGTCACAGTCGCCATAGTTACAGCAGGCAGTGAAGAAAACTGGCGGCGAGAGTTTCGCAAAAAAAAATTACAAGCGACCTTATTAAACGTGATAAATGTCCCTGTTTTGTTCTGTTAAACCGTAAAATAATTATTCCTTTATTTTAAGTTTTATGTTAAATCTAGCATTCTTTGTTTTAATACCATATTAGGTACTGCTCAGAAACATCGCCTTTGAGATTTGCATTACTTTTTCGTGTAGACTCCGAGATGAAGGCGGCGGGGGTGCGATTTAAACAACACAAATATTGTTATGCTGACGGTGAACTCCGTGCCTTCACAATTTATTTTATCTAGCTTTGCTTTCTTTATTTCAATATCAGTGCAGTATTTGCAAAATAAGGTTTATATAAGTGAAAAGTATGCCACGTTTAGGAACTACTTCGTTTGTAGCGCGGAGGCATGCAAATATGAGCAATGCGGCCTCGTGGGCGGAGCTTATATTTATTCTTAGGTTGTCACCGACTATAGTCCTCATGGGCTTGCGCTAATTACATGAGGATCGGTTAACCAAATCTGCCAAAATTGCAGCGCGCAAGAATTGGCCACACAAAATCACATATTGTGAGGCTGTAAGGGTACGAACACACTGGCGGCGCGGCACTCTCCCGCCCGCCGCTCACCGCTCGCTCGATGCCGCTTTTCTCCCTTTCTCCCGCGGAGCGTCAAAATCTTTCTCCCGCCGACTCGATCGCTCGGGGACCTATTTTCGCCGCTACCGCCGGCTGCCGCGCAAGCAAACCACCAATCAGCGCCTGCTTTACCTCCTCTTCCTTCTCACACGGCTTTCGTCATAGCAAACAGACATTGTTCTCCTCACCCGCGCAGGCTCTCCGTCTTTTGGGAGCAAA
>NC_051184.2:36499654-36523369 GCF_013339695.2 Rhipicephalus sanguineus | reverse complement strand
CGATTGGCTGCTCCGTGTGCCATTGGCATAGCCTGGGGAGTGGGGGGGGACCTGAACACTCCATTTCCCTTTCCACCCGGAATTGTTTTTCAATTTGAATGTGTAGATATATATACGCACACATACAAACACACGCACGAACATACGCAACGCTTGGTTGAACCGCCTCCCGAAAACATATTTCTGGCTACGCCCCTGCTGTGCGCAGAAAACGATTGTAGGGTTTATGAACAAGAAACAGATAAGCATTGTCGTCAAGTAAATTCTGTTGTGCTGTACGCCGGAACATTCAATAATATTTCGACATAGACACGGCTCACGCAGTATAAGCGAAATATTTGTTCCTGAATTCCTAACGTCTCGTCTAAAAAAAAAAGAAAATTCATTAAGCAAAAAAAAAAAGTTTTCAGAGGCCGAGTCGAGGTGGGTTTACCTATACTCCTCTTAAGCGAATGCGTGACACTGAAGTTTCTGTACAAAGGAATTGTATTACGACACTGCAGAGGGTGCTTTAATGTTAAAAATTGTTTTGTGGGGCTAGTAGTATGCAGCTGAGGTACACAGGAACATCCAAATCGGTGTGACATGGATTGACTACTGAACGGTGGCATGAACGTGAAAATAAATCTAACCGACTGGAGTAGATAGGACGTGAGATGGGCCGTGTATGAAGTTTCAATGCTTCATCCGTCACCAAGAGATAAGTTTTCACCAGCAATTCGGTAGACCGTATCTCGCTCGATGGAGGGTTCCCGGAAAGAAATTATTTGTTCTTGAATTATAGATGCAATGGCTACTTAATTAACCAATTTCTGAACGGATGTGACATCATCGTCACACTAATCATCGTCTTCTTCGATTTCTGAATCGACGCGAGACGAAAACACAAGTTCGAACAAAAAAATGGCACGCGTTGCCCTGTAAACATGCTTTGCCGCTTGCAAAAGGTTTATGCGGATAGCGCACAAATGCAGCGCACAGGGATTTCAAGATGAGCTGCTGACGGAAACTAACTCCGGCAAGTTACACTCATTTTCACAATAAGAAATGAGCCTAATTGCATGTGCAGGCAAGTAGCAATACTGCAGAAGACTGGATTCCCCACCCAAAGTCTCGGGTAAGCAAACTTAGCAATTCAAACACCTATATTCCCGGAACATTAAGCGATGACTTTCGTCGGTGGATTCAGAGTGCTTTATGGTGGATTCTCCCGGGCCGTGCCGTGCTACGACCATAGTTTCGGTGTGATGTGGAGCTCTCTGGAGAGTGCAGCCAGAGAAATTCTGCGACAGTCGATCGTTCCCCGAGTAGTAGGAGAAGCCGCGTGACTGGAATTCTCTTGGTTCTCCGTTGCCTTCCCCGCTCTGAGGTGAGAACTCTGCAGAGAGCTTCGAGATGGAGCACGACTCTGTGAATGACCGACGCGGATGTGTGCCGAACTCTCAATTTCGACCAGCGTAGGCAGTGCTAGGGACTCCATTCGCTCAAGAAGGGCCGACCTTCTTCAAGGGCGCACCACCTAACCCACACGGGCTGCTTGTATGCATGTGATAGTGTGAGAGTTAGGGTCTGGTATGCATATGTGGGCGCATCACTGACCAAGAAAATGGGCCGGAACTCCTCCCCCACTTCTCCCCCTTCAAGTCTTTCCTGGCTTTATGCCTTCACGGCCAGAGTTCCAGAGCTCTCGAAAGCAACCGGTCGTGCGGACAATCAATCACTTGCTCTGCAAGCGAGAAGTGTGCTTTGAATTAATCAGTCACTAGAATCCTGGATCCAGGCATCTGTCTACCTTTACTTGCGGTTGTTCTATCCGACTATGCATGATATGTTCGCATCTCTTTATTTACGTAAGTGCACTGTTTCACTCTGGATGCATATAAAAATGCTTATTTTTGCCTTAACCCGATGGTGTTGAGTCTTGCCTTTTCTGGGGAAGAGGGGGGGGGGTGCGTTCATGAGCAACAGGATTTGATAACCTCGTGATAAATAAAGCTGCGCTATCGTGGAAGCATCGGTCGAGGACACGAAGCTCGAGGAGTACTAGTCGGTGAAATGAAGCATAGAGCGAGAGAGAAAGAGAGGATGAGTGAGAGAGCTAGAGGAGTGTGGAAGGGGACAAAGTTTATCGGAAGATAAGCATAGGTTTTTTTTTTCTCCCATGCAGGGGTAAAGTGGTAAGAACACACTGAAATCAGATAGAAAAGAAAAGGACATAGAAAGGGGGTTTGAAAGGAAAAAGCAGACGCACGTACTAAATGAACGGGATTGCAATAGTCGTTCAACAAGGCTGATTGATTGATGGAAGTTTCGTAGCAACTTCGTCGTTTATATGAAGCCGGGAATATTGAGCAGCCATGAAACGTAGTCATTGGAGCAGTCGAATGGCAGTATCTTTCCTGAATATCGGACCCAGTTCGTCGTTACGTGCTGAAGGCAGCGCCATTACAAACGCCTGCGATGCTGCGCGTCGCATTGCTGCCTTTAACACTGCTTCAGCTTGGGCAGCTAGTTTCTGATGTAACTTTCTGGCACGCACGTGGTTGCGGGTGTATTGCCCAAGAAAAGTTGTAGAGCGTACAGTGCATTTGAAGCATCCCGTTCGTCGGCAATACATTCGACTTGGCGCTGGCTGGCGTACATAAGGCTGACATCACATGACACCCCACCCCTGCGTTTTCTTGAATTGAGTGGCGCGCTACGCTCGCTGAGCGCGGTGTCGCAAATGAGATCCTCGACCACGGCAGCCGCATTCTTATGAGAGCGAATGGCAAGAATCGTCGTGACGTGCTTTTGACCCATGTTAACCCAGATGGCTTAAATTACTCAGGATGCAACTCAAACTGCATCTAACTAACCTGCACTAAGCTTGATGTCGTAACACACTGTGCACTTTCTACATGGTAATCCCCACAACCTAATTAAGATTTCCTGAATATGCATGCGACACGTAAGGTAGTTACTGTTGATCTCCGTTTAACCGCTGTCGCAAGTGCAAACGGCTCAGTGTCTTCGCAGGGACACCTTGCATTTAAAGCTTAACACAAGCTGATCCTTTTAGCCTAAAACTCTGGAAACGAAAGGAAGGTTAGCCAGCCATTTATGTTATAGTGGCCGGGGGCGTACGCACGCAGAAAGGCGTGCGCGCGGGGATACCTGCAACAGTTGCGTCACGGGAGAGGCTTTCTTTTTAGTCAAGATGAACAGAATCTTCTTTAAGTCGACGAAAGTTCATTTTTTGAATGTTGCCTTAAAGAAGCGGGTGTATAGGCAGAGAGAGAATTTATTCACAGAAAGGTAGAGAGGTCGGCCTGAGCTGCATTTTTGCTCTGGCCTGCTACTCTACACTGGGGAGGGGGGACAGGGGAGCGAAAGAGTGATGAATGACGATGGTAAGGTAGGGAGATGAGAGCATAGTTCCGTTACGCTGGGGCAAACCTAAAGGCGTGCATCCAGTCCAGTGGCTTGTAAGAAGGCTACGACTGCTTCTACAACCACATTTGTGCTGCTGACGTCAGGCCAAGGACCTAACACAACCTCATCGGTTAATGGCCTACTATGATACTGCCCAATCGAGGAGATAAGTCTCTGACGTTTCTCGTACGTACCTGGACAGGCGCAAAATATATGTTCAAGTGTTTCGGAACTGACAATGACCACAATCAGGACCTGGGTCACTGCAGCCGATCAAGTGGGCATAGCGTCTTGTATAGGCAAACTGGTAGAGAGATCTATGGTGCTATGTCTATGTACAACGCATTGAAACGGTTTATTTCGTGCTACGGTTCACGTTCAAGGAATGTATAAAGACATCATCTCTACGATTACGTCACTGCCAGCGCTTTAGACAAGCATTTGAGTAGGATGTGCTCAGTCAGAGCTGGAGTATTAGGGGGTGCTCTCTGTGTGACTTTGGTTTACACGACGTCGCCGTCCGCAGCGTTTTAGCTACCGTGATTCTTCCTAATAACCCGGTGTCCTGGAAATGCTACTTAATTAAGTAATGGGATCTTTTTTTCTTTTTGGCTAAGAGGCACATTTATTCAATGAGTGCCATAACTACTCAGACAAGCATTGGCTAGAATGTTACAACATGGGTGGAAAAAGCGTGCTGTGGGTTCGACCTCCTTGGGAATAATGTAAAGTGCTCTATTGGAGGGAAACAGCGCGAAAGACCGAAAGACCAGGCAGAGAAGGACACAAACAACATCGCTGACTTACAACAAAAGTTTATTCGTCAAACCACGCATTATATACCTTCGCAGTTGAAAACGAAAAAAAAGAAACAAGACATGACAAGTGAAGATACAAAAAAAATAACAGAAGCATCACCAAAGCAAGCTCATTGCGCATTCGGTCATGCTGACAGAAAAACAAGCTCCTTTTCTGACAAGGCGCTGTTTCCCTCCAATATGTCGTACCAACCTCGCCCGAGCAACCACTTTAGCTGCATTTAAGTTCTCTATCCGATAATGAAGAATGGCGAGGCAGATATGCAAAACACCCTAATTAAGTTATGTCCCTTTGAACTGTCAATTTCAATGGAGATTCGAATGATTATGAAGGATAACTTATTGCCTCGAACACGTAAGCGGAAAGGCTCTGACCACGAGAAAAGCTGTGAGCTCAAAACTTCCACAAAACCCCTCCGTCTCGTCTCGTAATTTCGGTAGGTCGGGGCGGTTTGGCTTACGGTATATCGTATTTAGATATCGAGAGTTTTTGACTTCCTTAAAGACTGTCCTAGGCGATAAACATGGGTCATTTCTGTAAAAAAAGTTACAGCAGGAGTTCAGTATCGTATACTATCATTCTTATCGCTGATGACGCAACGTCGACTCGCCGACACGTCATCAGTGTTGCTACGAACGTGTCAAGCGTTTCAATGCGCTGGTTTGCACGAACGAAATTGTTGAAGAAACCATTCTGCGTCGCGGAGAACGCGCAATGCGTCTGAAAGCAATTGTTTGTGCATAGGACTGCCCTAAAGGCGTTATATTTCGCGTGATGTGGCTTACACCTGTATCGTAGTGATTACGCACGGGCCTTTGGTACTAGAGGTCGAGAATTCGAATATCCACCATCGGAGTTCTCAGCATTGTATGTATGTATTCGTTTGTGTTTATGTGGGTGTACCTGCGCGCTGATTTGACTTCAGTCTCTCAGGTATGGGGGGGATGAGCGATGCCACCTGCAAGATACATCGCCTATCCAAATCTCGTCTCGCTAGAAAATGCATTAAAGCGTTTCGAGTTTTCAACATCGCCGATCATTGTAAGGTAAGCGAATAGCTGTACGCATCTCGAAGATAATTGCCGTATCAAAGGAATGGGTGCGTTGTAAGTATTACAGGTTGTGGCAACGATGACAGTTGGGTAGTTGTTTCATTGCGCTTTTCATGACAAACAGACTGCTACCGGCCAATGCCACCTAGAATATGCTAGAGGGCGCTGTACCGGCGCGGGAGCTCGAGGTGCTCCACATAAACAGCACCATCCATTTTGTTGCATCTCTGAGTTGCACAACAAATGTTCGCATTTGCGTTACTTTTACTAAAAAAAATTGATCGTGATTTTCGCTTTAAAACATGGTTGCTGTAGGGGCTGCAAAGCTCTAGTTTCTCTGGCTTGCTGTTGACTTTGCAATTATTGCTCAATAAATTAGTGGAAAACCGCAAAGTTAACTTGGCCAGAAATGGTAGTCCAAGAAGATCACATCCAGGCGTACTTGATTTGAAATATTGGTTTTTCGCATTCTTATACCCGGATGTTCTCCGTCGGTGATTCACTCCGATAGCAGTAAATTAGGGACAGTTTGCAGTTCTCCCATAGAAGAGCACTTTCATAGTACTATTAATCGCTAACCTTTGTTCTGAACACTTATGGCGAGATGTTTCTCAGTCGCCACTGTATTTGTTTTAAACTGCGGAGCATTTGAGGGGACCCATCTGTTGTTGTCTCATGTCTCGCGTTGGCGTCACGAAGGTCCCACGCTTGATACTCATAAGGCGAACAGGCTGCTCGTTTAGAACGCCAGCGTCGTCGGAAGGCTAATTCGTCCTGTCCGACCAAGCGAAGCGGCAGCGAAACGCCAGCGTCGAGAGTTAGAGACAGATCTACGGAAGAGAGAAGCGATGGCGAAACGCCAGCGCCGGGAGTCAGGCGCACCGCGCTCGAAACAGCAGCAGCAGAAAAACGGTAGAAAGGAGACCGTAGAACAAAAAAATAGATAATCGCAAAACAAATCAGACATTCAGAAGAAAATAACTGAAAAGGGTGTAAAATATCACGTATTAGCACGAAAAGAACAGAAAAAAGCAGATAAAACCAACGTAAACACAAGGGAAGCAGGCGAATCAATGCTCCGCAGCTCGTACAGCTTTCACTTGGGGTGTACCTGGCTTTGATATTTTTTCATAATTGCGATAGTTTTTTTGCTCACTGGTATCACTGTAACACTTGCTGAACTGTAGGTTAGCGGGTTTGGAACTGGAAACACTGCTATTTTTTTAACAACCATGCTGACTTAAATGTCATTGCTTTGAGAGAAGATAAATCACTAAAACCACAGTTACCAAAGCACCATACAATGAAACGTGAAATTCGTGGTCAGGTTTTTTCTCTGTGTTCCTACAAAATCTCGGAAGTGCGACTTCATGTAAAGGCAACATTCTATGTGAACGCGATCGCGTGATCAGAGTGGCTGAACACGATGACCCTGACGGAACAGAAGTGCGATTTCTAAAGAGAGCATCTCCTACCGTCGTTGTCGTGTTTATGGCCTTTAAAACCTAGTAAATGTGAACTACCGCTCAGGATCATTCTCAAACATTGCTAAATAATTCATGCCATACACGCAAAAACACGCGAAAAAGAAGGAGGGAATCACGTTCGAATCATTGCAAGCTCTCCAATCTATAACTTGTATTGCATAGTCACGTGGCTGTCTCATCCAAATAAAACCATTCCGTGTCGCGGGGGACGCACCCTTCTTCACAGAATGACTCGGCGTATCCGATCCGTGGTCACGTATACTTATCCCCGTAACAGGTGCCTCTGAACCCGGATAGTCATTGGGAGAGGCGAGATTAGAAATAGTTCCTTGTCACGGTTGGCAGCTGAGGACCGTAGCAGCGAAGAAAAAAAGAGAAACTTAAGCAAGCAACGCGAATCGAGCAAAGAAGGGAGGTAATGCTAACCTCATTTTCAGTGTGCTGCCACATCGCGGTTGTTGCGTGGGCAAGCGTCGTGAATAAACAATGCTCTTACCGGTCGATGCGGACGCAGTAGCCCCAGGGCTACTGGAAGGTAGATTTTGCAGTTCCCCGAGCGCGTCAGCGCAGACCAGGTGTGCTGCTTTGCGAAGATTCAGAAGGGCGTCTCTTGTCACACCGCACGGCAAAGTGAAAACTAGTGCACCACTACCACCAACTTTCGAGGCACAAGCGCCAACACTCCCAAACTAGTCGTCGAAAAGGAAACTTTTCCCAGAATCACAAATCCACTTACTGTCAGTGGCGCGCGCGAACCACCGAAGCACTTGGTACAACCAGTCCCCACGCGAAGTTTTGGCGATTTCCACGGCCGGTTCAGTTTCGTAGTCGATTCCTGAAGGTGAACTACCGGTGATGACACAGAGAAGTCCCGTCCTGTCGCGTAGTCCGCTTGATGTGCAACCGAAGGACAAACAAAAATTCAGGCTGCAGTGTTCTGATTGGAGTTTGACGGCGAAGCCAGCAGGTTGAACGGACGTCAAACGAAACAGCGCGTCGCTTCCTCAAGAGTGATCAGGGCGAAAACACTTCCGCGCAGAGTTGGCGAAGTAATCAGGTTTGAACTAAAGCGGCAATGATGATCTCGTTTTGGTCGAGCGATGTCGTCTGTGCTGCCGTGGAGCGGGGCTTGCGCGACACTTTCCTCGAAAAAGTTTGTTTGCAGTGCCAACGGAAAAAAAAAAAAATGCGCGAGCTCGGTGAAAAAAATGCCGATCAACTACAAGTCTCGCCAACTATGGGTGTTTCAAGTGCGCGAGTTGGTCAGTCTATAAAACAGTTGAGAAAACTGCTACGTTTCGATCCCGAACGGTCGCGTTCACTCAAGCGCGCTACGCAAACACAGGTGATCACGCGAACTCAAGAACCACTACGCGAACGGCATATGCAAAGCCTGCTGCTCAGGCCGAGCGTTCGGTAGAGAGAGTTAAAAAAAGGAAAGTATAAAATGAAATTAAGATCTACGATAGCAGCGGCATAGGAGCTGCCGCGGGCCAAGTTGAACGGAACTTAAAAAGAAAACTAAAACTTGGAGGCGCCCGACACCGTTCGCCAGACGGGCCGCTGGAGCCAGATTGGCGTCTCAACTCGGAGCGCGCGGTCTTCGGCTCGTGCCACGCTCCGCTTGTGGCGCCACCAGCTGAGGCCGGAAGCACAGGTGGCCGTGACGTCGTTTCCTGTTTAGGATTCGACGACGCCGCGGGCGACGAGCGGAGCAGACGACGCGTTTCCAGCACTGAGCACGCGCGTCGATTGCTCTGCCCAGTTAGCGCGATGAGATAAAAAATAAATTTATGTAAGGTAATCAAGAGTGGCGCCGATTGTTTCGTCACCCTCCTCTTTGTGGCCACGGCAACGGCGAATCGATCGGTTTATTTTGTTTTCCTCGCGCCCTTGCGCGCACGCCACCTCCGTTGCTTATATTTGAGATTGGCACGTAGACAAACCAGCCACACAACGATTATTTGATGCGAAGCTGTTGGAGGAGAATTCGGTCATTCGCCTGGTATATACACCTTCACGCTCACACAAGCTCCACGAATGTTCGCGGTATTTATCGCTGAAGCATGCAAAAGTGATCTAGCGTGTTCAACATTGACCTAAGTAAGTGGCGTGTTATAGAGTGTTCTCGCTACACACGACCTCCCCTCCCGTAAAGAGCGCTCTAAGCATGAAAGATTGGGGCGTGTGAGCTTTCTCGAGAGAAAAGGAGAGGAATGAAAAAAAATGAAAAAAAAGCTGGATGAGCACTAGAAGTTAGAAAGTAGGAAACGTAAACACTACGAGAGAAGCAATGATGATTACAGTGTTCAAACGCGACACTGCTACAAAGTGGGCGAACATCGGATATTTCTAACAAAAACAATCTATGTTCAACACGTCCTTCATAACGCGAGAAACGTTCTGAGCGCAACCACGACAACTTACCGCCACCATAATTAGGGATAGACCTGGAGCAAAGGAGTGCGCAAGGTTGTCCATTAGGGCGGGCCAAGTTTCACCACAGCAGCCCCCCCTCCCCCCGCCCAAGGCTCCGTTGGACGAGTCCGGAAGAAAAAATGCTTCGGAATGAATAAAAAAATGAGAATGAAGCGGTAGCGTGCTTCACACAATGGCCTGTCTGTCGAGCCCGCTTTTCCGAAAGTGCCGGCGGGAAGCACATAGGAATTCATCATCAGGGGCCCTCGGCTTCCATTATAGTGAAGAACCTGCATGGCCATCACCATGTACAGGGGGCATAGAAAGAAACGCGAACAGCGCGGCGTGCTGTTTTCATCACATTCGGACCTTGGTGGCGATAAAAATATGCTAGATGATTCTTGAGTGTTGAATTCTTGATTCCAGGCTACAACCGCTTGAAAATAAATGCCAAACAGCAGAGAATGTAGACGCCGCATGTTCGCGTTCCTTTCCATCCTCACTGTACATAGAACAATGACAACGCATGTCTGGCTGAGTAGAGGTATGTGGCAAACTTCACCTCCCCTTTAGGTGATTAGGGAGGTACTTAAGAACGTTTGAGAATATTTGTTTCCTTGAGAACGTATTTCTTCACAAATGCCTTCCCAAGGAAAACATTTTCTTCAGGGACTCTTCCAACTCCAGAACTCCTTCTCCGGGACAACGCTTTCGTCGCGAACACTTCTTCCGTCTACGTCTTTTCGCAGTTGCAGTTTTGCCCGGCCACATCTCCACCAGCTTCCGAGAGTCTACTCAGCGCGGGAACCAAAGACGTCGTTACTCTCGCATGATGTGCGTCTTCTTTAGATATGCCCTTGCGCTCGCCCCTTATACTACAACCCCTTCCCAACTCTGTTACTCCGCTCATCTCTATGCGTACTAGCGAGTTCCGGCCATGTCATAACAATGACTGGCTCCCGCCGCTTCGGTGTTTTGCTTTTACTTCCACTTCCATTTTCGTGATAGCGTTCGCGATGTGCGCCGAGCGCGCCCGCGCGGCTGTTTACTATTCGTGCAGGGATAGATGCATCGTTTTCCGAGTCTTCCCGCGGAGAAATGGCTCATTTTGTAGCCTAGGAATGGTTGATCTTACCGTCACAGAGAGGGCGCATCTTCTAGATGGCGCGGCCTTTTCAAACATTCGATTAATGTTGTTTTCCTGAATCAACCGGGCGCACATCGCATACATGTGGCCCAAACGTAAAAAAAAAAAACGTGTTCTAAATTACACAAGAACATTTCTGTTTCAGCGACGTTTCAGTCAACTGGTTTTACTCATTAGCATGCTCTCACTGCAGACCTCCTATTTATATAACTTCCGTGTTTTCATTTTCTTTATAAAATGTATATAAGTAGACGTTGGTGCCAATTGCTGGTGCCGGCTGCTCCTCTTCTCTTGCCCAATGGTTGTCGTTGCGAAGTAGAAAATAAACACAAGGCTATACAAAGAAACATAGTACAGCACTCACGCACTCAGTCCGATTTCTTCAATAGAATATTCTGTCCACTCAACACAAAAGTTGACAAAGCACAAGTATTCATACATCAGTGTCATGTCCATGATTTTGTCGACGTACAGATAGATGCCCTATGTCGGATATTTCCGCGATCGCTGGCTGGAAAATGGACTCAGCGTATGTGGCAGACAGCATAACTGTGGTCTCTAAAGTGAATTAACCGTTGAGATGAACATCATTAGCACGAGGAATCAGAGTGCATATTTTAATTACAGCAATTTCTGTACTATCGTTTTCTACTGACAATTTGAAAGTACACTTGGTCATGCTTGGAGCACTTTTACCTATTGTCTCGCAAAAGGCCACTCTGTGTTTTATGCCCGGAAACCAATTGGAACGTAATTTCATTTGGTCTGGCACAGAGGGAATAAGCATTTCGAAACTGCTGTTGCAATCCCAGTCTTGTGGCGCATGCGACGTCAATTTAATCGCATAGCTTCGGTCACAGAGCCTAGTGTGCCTGTATCATCGTTATCGGATCGAGGGTGCACCTTATCCGCTGTAATACGCCAGTGGGGGAACGGTCATCCGAGCAAGTAGATGGCACAGGATTTTGTCAGCTGTGTGAATTATTTCAAACTGCACTTTACACTATCACTTTATGCGCCAGTGTATCTTTATTACGTGCTCGTAAGATACACAAATATGTGACCACTGAGGTAATCGAACAGCACGTCGCCTCCCCCCGCTTTGTCTGCTTGTAAAGCGTGCACCGCTGCAAGCATAGTGTGTTGGAGGCAGAACACACTTTACGCACAGTGCGGACAGTAATGCTTGGAGCAAGCTCCGTATCTCCCTCCATATTTCAAAGCGAAAGCCTTAGATGCCTCATCAAACGCGAAAATTGACCGGCGTGCCCCATCGGCGGCGTCAACACGTGTGATGCAAGAAAATCATCATCACGTGATGACGTCACCGTATAACGTCATCACGACGGCGCGGATCATCAAAATTTGTGACGTCAATATGACGTCATCGTGACGTCGAATTACCGTTACGTGACGTAACGCCACATGATGACGTACGGCATCACATGGCATCGTAGCCTGGTCAAAGGTGCGCCGATCGCGGAGGCAGGTAAGCTGCCTCCGATCCCGGAGGCAGTGGAAAACCACGTTAGGTGCAGAAAGCTTTTGGATGGTGGCGTGACAAGAGCAATACATCGACTCAGAAGAAAAATGAGATGGCTTTCACCTTTCAGCCATCTTAAGTGAGTGCGTAAGGGACCCTGTGAGTTTTAATGTAGAAGCTTTAAGTGTCTCGTTGCGCCGCCCCTTGATCGAAACATGGCAGGCGAATGAAGTGGCACAAAAACGCCCGTGACTTTCGTCACTAAGTGACGTCCCTAATGACGACATCGCGTAGCGTCGCTTGATCAAAGGTGCGACGATCTCGGAGGTAGTACAACACCGCGAGAGGCGCAGAAAGCTTCAGCGGCGAGGTATAATGCAGCTGACTGAGAAAGTGAAGGTAATTTAATGCGTGTTTCGCACACACTGCGGTTCGTTACGTCTGGCAAGAAGTCTGGTCACCGATTGTAGAACTTAATGCATCACCATGTAAGCAGCAGGCTTACGCCTTCAAACGTTACAGGGAGTGTAACATGCTGCCGAAATGTTTTTTTTTACGGCATTTCCTTTAAATATTCCGCACTTTCGGTAATAACTATAGTTAAATAAGGTTGCCTTATTTCTCTGTTATGCTTATTATCACACAGTATTGATCACTGATTCTGAAAGCATGCTGTACCCTGGAGTATTGATATAAACGTGCCCTCTTTTTTTTCTAATTTGGGCCGGCTTAGGAGACGACTTCCCATAGAATTTGCCCTTAGACATACACTACTTGAAGAACTTAAATCTTCGTCACAGCCTCACTTAGACATTCCGAATTTCCTTGAAAAGCGAACTATTTTAGTGAGAACAAACAGTTTTCTATACCGGGATCATTGTCCCATTGTCTCATTGTCTAAAAAGAGCGTAATTAAGCTCGTGAAATGTTCGGGTTTTTTTTTTTTTTCTGAGAATTCAGGTCGCCAACTTATAAGAAATTCGCGGAAGTATCTGAGCCGAGAAAAAGCATTAAGAAACCTTATGTGTAACAGTTTGCCGCAAGGGCCGCAACATTTAGTCTCATCTTATCCGTATGTACGTCTACTAAACGCTTTTCTTTATTTAGCGTCCCTCTGATTAGCTTTCGCAACATACTTTGATATTTTTCTTCTGTATTCAGCTAAGGCCTTATCTGATTGCGCAGACACAATTTAAAGCGTGCACGAAAAACATGTTACTCGTAAAGCACGCCTATGCTGTTGAGTCGCACGTCGCTTCAGTGTAATCTAGTTAAAAACGAAGAATCTCGACACACCCCCTTTCGCACATACTCCCCACTTGCATTGGTTTCCATATAGTTTACTTGTGTTTCACATGGCAGCGGCCGCCACCGGCTTTGCCTGAATCTTGTCGTATCCGCTTGAAAAGCGTGACCCGTGTAGACTTTACGGTCGCCGGAAGCCACCCGCATAAATTGCCTCGGGAATTATTTCTTGTTTGGCCGCGCGTGCAATGTTCGGTGACCTAAATGTAGGTCGCGAAAGTTTTCGCTCAGGATGCAGCATGCTGTAATGCTATAAGAGATCGCTATTTGTTCAGCGCGCCCGAAAGACGACAAGGCAAGAACCATGCTATTTGTGATGACTACTGACTTCATTACATCGCGTGCGGGTATCGTGCCTGCATGCGCCAAATATTATCGGGGTGTCTTAAAACGAGAACTGTTGAATTCAGTGAGCGCAATACTATGTAACCTTTCTCAGCTATTATTTCTCTTTCCTAACAACCAAGTGAAAAGGGGGTAGCCGTCGACAAGAAACGGCCATAACAATTCCTTCATTTAGTTTTATTTAAATAAAAACCATGCGGTCTAACACCCCGAAAACTAAACGGCACAGTAAACTTCGAAACAAGACAGACGTTCAGAGAAAGAACGAGACCGGAAGTGATGCAATATCGATGAATCACTCAATATCGCTCCCTAATTTTATTGCCAATTCTTTACTTCAAGTTTAGGGTAGCAAACCGGACACTGATCTTGCTAACATTTCTTCACCTGTTAATCCTTGCTCCCACTCTCACGCTGTCTTTCTCTCGCTCCCTCTAGTTGTAAAAATCTACCTTTTTTCACGATGCCACGGCGCATGCGCTCTTCCCCTAGCGGAAGAGTCGCGAAACTCCCCTTCACCTCGGAGGCTTTCCTTCTGGCGATGCCAGTTGTCCGGGCTCCGACCGAAACCCTACTAAAACGGCAAAGGGAAGCACAGGCTAATGAGAGGCGAATTTCAATTTTCGCAAGACGTTCCTCTTGCTCTTCTTTGCGACTTGTTCTCCACGCGCTGCTTTGATGGACACGTTACAGCTCTCCCAGTACGGTACCACGCTCATCTATCATTCTGGACGATAACGGCAAAAACAAAAGGTTAAGCGATGAACGATACGCTCGCTGCAAGAAAGGTAAGCGCGCAAGCTGTGCGAACCGACAAAATCAGACACCCTAGCGACATCAGTCATGCTCATCACGTTATAAAATTCTGAATTTTCGCAGTGCGCCAGCTGGCTTTTACTCTAACACGGACGGCCGCCTTTTCATCGAGGAGAAATAATATAGCGGCTCTTGACCTGCTGAACCTTGACCTTTCTTCCTACAACGCTAGACGGATCGTCTCGCTTCCGCTCGCCGCGTTTTCGCTTGACCCAGATACCTCTTCGTGCCTCGCATATTATTGATTCGCACGCGTCCATGAAGAAGGCTTCCGACGCGAAAGAGCATTCTCGTGTGCCGCGCTGCGGCTTTATTCAGGCCATATGTGATTTTCGAGATGGTCAAATACAAAGGTATACTAAACGTGAAGTTTGTTTATCTATGTGCGAGTGAGCAACTGGGCGTGTTGGTAATGCATGATTCGAAATCGTAGGCGTAAAGAAGACACGAACGAGAAGGGAGACACACACACAGGTAGCCTAGCGTCATTTAATCTTGTCCCCTTCAACTTAGAAAGGTTACAGCGCACACAGACGGGTACAAAGTGAAAAAATTACACCATCTCCCACTTAGGGGAACCATGTGTGGATGCGAAGCAGCGGGGAAATGGTTCGCTTGAGCGGGAGATGTAATTTTTTTTGGAGCTGGCTTGCCAGGTTCTTAAGCTGGGCCAAAGTCCCGCGCCGTAAGCTGCATCCATCCATTCAAAGCGTCGTGGAACGCGAAGAGGAACGCTACGCGCGTCGTGTCTTCCCTCTAGCCTGGCCGTTAATTCTCACATGGCGAGCGGGGAACGCGGTCGACAGGCGCGCGAGAGGGGGGGCAGCTTGGGGAGACGAGAGAGAGGAGGAAGGGACGCGCATGCGCTTGCGCTCATCGCGGCGTTGCGCAGGAGAGAATGAGGCACGCGAGAGGGAGGGAGCGTAGGAGAGAAGAGGACGGGAAGGAGGATGCGCACGCGCAGTAGGGGTGGTCACGCCGCACACTGGATTGGACTCCGCCATAAGCTGCTTCGCATCTAAAAGAAGCACGACAAAGCGCTTACAAAGAACCAGCTGTAGTTCAGCACTGTGTCTTGTTTTTTTTCTTCACTCCATCCCCGTCTGTACGCGTTGTAACCTTTCTAAGATCTAATAACTAGCCCACAAAGCCATTCTTGTGATTCCTCTCCCCCCCTCTCTCTATTTCGCTTATCTATTCCTTCTTCGATAACACTTTTATGTTGTGGCACTCCGGTAGCGAGCTTATATGGGAATCGTGATGCTAGCAGTAGAAGCCTGCTCAGCGTCTCTTGTTCACGTTAGCCCCTACCATTCGTTTTAATGAGTGTCTAGGTAACTTACTGTGATGCTGCTGCTGATGGGCTACCGTGGGAACGGGCCACTGTACTTACACTTAGTTCATATTACAACACAAGCAGATAGAGTGCGAACGGAGGGCACAGTCTTTGAACGAGAGAGACGTTACAACATTACACCACTGCATATTAATCTAGCCCGCTATGTCCTCGGGGAACGCCTCGAGAAGGTCGAACGAGTCAGAGAGACACTGCGTTGCTCCGAGTGTCTTATGTTGCGCCTGTATTCGCACGGCCGTTTCATCAGCGAACGTAAGGTCACAAGATCTCTGCAAAGTTAATCGGCACCAAAGACGAAGACATTAACCTTGCAGATGTAGCACCACATTGCCCCCCCAAAAAAGCACTCCTAAGTCACAAAACATCTCTGCCTACGCTGTTGCACGCGTGACAGCACAGGCTGTTAGCGTCTATGCTATTAGGCATAGCTTGCGTTTCGCCTTTTTATGCAATTTGTTTTGCACAGGAAAGTAATCACAACGCGCGTTAAGGAAAAGATGTTCATTCACTGGCAAGGAATTTGCCGTGCATGTGCCTTGTACTGGCTAAGCTGATGTTATTGCTAGGGCTTCGTACTGGCGCCATCGGCGTCGGCGCATAGCTAAAACCTTTCATACCATAGCTTTTAATGAGCTGTTTCGTTATTAGTGACACGTCGTCGCCCTCGTCCCTTTCCGATGTGTATTTTGATTTGGTATTTAACGTGAATCAAGCTAAGCAAAGCATAGAGACCACGGCTAGAGGAGGTACTCGTTGAGAGGTATCGATTGGGACTTCATCTTGTGTGACTGTTTGGTTCCCAAATGAAATATCTGATTACTTAGTTCATCCTTCACCTTTATAGACCGATCCTTGTAATCATAATCATCATTCGTATGGCCCGCCCGGCGTTCGCGCCGAAGACAAGCATTAAACCGTGATAGACATCGTCTTACACTGTACAATCCATTTCCTCAATTCTTTATGCGCACAATGTCTCTCCGGCAAGCGACGAAAATACCTCAGCCAATGCATCCCGCCCGCTCAGACAGATCGACCCTGCCAGACAATCGATGAGGAATCGATCCCGACCCAAGAATAAGCACAGTAAATGCATGATACAGACGGCTCAGTATTTCAGATCTTGATAGCTGCGCAGAACTACATTCGATCATCTTGTGGTTTCTAACTTGTGTTTGGAAACAGTTAAGAGTTTAAGGGGAAACCATGTTGGCGTGTTTCAAAAGGGCAAACTTAATTTGATCTTCCGGCTCCAGCAAACGAAGTAGCGCACTCGGAGAGCTCAAGATACCTAGGCAAGAACCCCTGAAGTAAACATCATTAGGCGAGCTTGTGTATTGGCCGCGAGATCGAGCGGAGTCGCCGCCTAGCGGCTTCTGGCTGAACCGCGTCTAGTGTGGATTGCTCCATGCGTCGTCTGCTAGCCCCGTTGTGTTTGCATGTGCGCGTACGTCATGCAGATCCTCAAAAGGCGGTTTGTTCCGTTGCGTTAGTGCAACTTTAACCGCTCGTACGTATGCCTAACACGATGTCAAGAAGCATTTGGCTTTGATCGGCTCTATATGTACTGTAATAAGATCAGAGAGTGCGCTTGTCGAGAGTGCTGTGTGTGGTCGTCGTACCCTCCGTTCACGAGAGTCATATCAGTGTAGGTGCCGCTCTGTGGTTCAAGCGCATTGCAAAGCGCGCTTGGCGTTGCCCTAAAGATGAGAAGTATTAAATCTCATGTGAATATAGCCTTTTAGCGGCGCGGTGGTAATAAAAGGCTCGCATGTACTTGAGCGTTGTGGTTAGGTGTTGTTTATACGTTACGCGACGAGCTTTAGTTGTGTACGGTCCTGGTCTCACTAGAGAGAAATATTTCTGTTAAGTCACGTCTGACACTTCGGTACTTAAATTGTCCCCTAAAAAGAACAGAAAATGAAATGACACGGAAATCGCAAAACTGAGTTGCCTTGCGCAATTTTAACTTGTGGCGAAATTTAACAAAAACACCCGTGTACTTAGATTAAGGTGCGCGTGAAAGAGCGCTGATGGTCAAAATTAATCCAAAACGGCGTCTATAGTTTACATTTGTGTCGTAGTAATTTCACGCAAAGGCACATCTTTTTTTTGTTTACATTATCTTCAGCGTTTGTGTTGCGTTGTTTAGATTGACGGAAGGAAGCGGACATTATTCGCGTGAAAAAACGTACTTTGATCCCGTGAAATAACCGGGCCTTTGTTCCATTACTGTCGTGCAAGTAATCAACCGAAGAAATTTCCGTGCTGCGCACCTTAATTTCCGTGCTGCACAGTTACCTTTGTGTAAAGTCACTGGAATAAAAACAAGCGTGTGCGTGTTAAACGTCCCTGTAGCGCTGTCAGCCACGTAACTTTCCTCAGTAAACCTATCAACCGTCCTACATTTTATGGAGAACTGAATAAGAAATGCGAATGAATATTTGAGCACGCAGTGCACAAAGTGCTATTTCAACTCGTGCAGGAATACGGGCTTTCTTTTTGTTGAGGGGCATCCAAATGAACAAGAAGCAAATAGTTAATTCAGTCGCGCTATAGAGCAGTGCGTAGTAGGTGGAACACAAGCTAAACATGTAGTACAAATAAAAGAACAAGAAAACGTCACCCATTGCGAAAACGCCGACTGTCGCCGAAGGCGAGCAAACCGTTCGTTGGCAGAATGCGCTTCTCTCACAAGTAATTGTAACATTCAGCGCGCTTCGCGCATTAATTCGGGAATGAAGAGCGCACATATTACCACAAAGCTGCAGTCAACGCATTTTGTTTTCCGGAAATTGGGTCACATCGCTCACAACGAAGCGCTGTTGTGCACAGCCGCCTATCCACACTAGCGCGGCGACGGTGCTGCCACCTGTAGCCCAATCTCGCGGCGAATAGTATATGCCTACGTCCTATATGGAGATGCTGCGTGCGATAAAAGAAGGAAATATACAAACGCTGAAAGAGCTGCAGTGTTTGCCAGTGGTCGATCGTTTATGGATTTATCATTTATGCGTGCGCGCAGCTTGATCGCCGTCGCCTCTATCAGTCTTAAGAAGGTACAGTTTTCGTTCGCTCTTGTTTTCAGGCAGGTGCGCTCAGGCTAACTGTTTGGTGTGCTTGGCAATTAAGGTTTTAGATCATAGCGGCCATGTAGTTTGCGATTTCAGTGCACGTTAAAGAATCCCAGGTGGTCTAGTGTATCCGGAGTCTTCCACTGCGACGTCTCTCATAGCGCGAATTGCTTCGGAAAATTAAACGCCAGAAACCTAACCTAACCGTTTTGCATGATAACGGTGTTCAGACGAAACAAAACAATAGGCGACAGTTATTACTAAGTCTGTTGCATAAATATTTCTTGAAGCCCTTTTTAACGTTGCTTCACGGTAGTGAAGTCTTACCATATCATATAATGCGGCAATACCACAGCTGAAGGTGACACTGTCGCAAGGGCACTAGCGTTTCTTTCTAGGCATGTTGTGTGTTTGACAATCGTACATTCACTCCCTCCTATGGTCACACGCTCACTCCTTGTATTTTTGAAGTAATATTAAGCAAAGAATTAATTGATGCATTGGTCTGTCACTTATTCATTCATACGAGCTCTTATTAAGTAATTCGAGCGGTCGGCGATTACCTCACTGCACCATTTAATTGTTCACTTAGCTTCTAAATATAAGCCGAAACGTACAAGTATCCTGTTCTTGTTAAAACAAAAGATATATGATGAAGACAATGAAAAAAGTGAAATATTTGTTATAGTTGCGTGTTCCACAATGTGCCTTAGAAACACACACATTGCCACTAGTCCAAACAATGGCCAGCGCCAATCTAGGTCAACTGTATAGCTGCCAACATAATGCAGCCGGATATCAAGCACTCTTAAAAGTATCCCCAAAAATGCGGTGTGTCCACTTCTCAAAAGCGAAATGTATTTTACAGCAAAGCTGTATTTGGTGAGATTCTGGCGGAACACGTCCGTAGACAAAACGACGTGTAGAACGGCAATTTTCGGTTCCCCTCGCCCTTTCGCTACAGGTGCACCAAGCCACTGCCAATGCCTCTTCCACGAGTGTCGCGATACTCGGCGGCGGCACTTCCCACCATTCGTCTTGCCCCTTTGTCTCGTGACGTAGAGATCGCGCTAGCACTGTTACGAGCAGTTGCCTTTTGGACTCGCTATGGGACGGACGCTTGTCTTTTGCTCGGAGGAAAAAAAGAGGAAATCGAAGGAGTGCCAGCGCGCACAGAAGAGCGAATAGGCGAGACAAGGACGTAACGCCGTTGCTGCAGAATGTGCAGCCGCTGGCTCTTCTGGCTTCCATTTTCACAGTAGTAGAGGGGCTTTTAAATTGTTTTCCTTTGTCTCATAGTGGGAAAATACCTACGTCTATATGCACGTGCGTTGGTCAAGGCGGGCCACAATCCATATCAAGAACACACAGTTCTGTACATCTTGCCGGCAATTCTTTCATTCCAACATCGCGTTCGAAGATGGAACGATACGCGGCAGTAGACGCGCTGCGCTTGCCCACGCCTCTGTCCGGCATTTCTCGGCCATTCAGGCTTCCCACATGATGCGCCAAATGCGACTAGCCGCCAACAACGCGCTTCCCACGAAAGCTCTGCACGACCTAAAATGGAGCCCATCTCCACGCAGAGCTCGAAGCTGCAGCCGAATAAATGAGGCGCTTAGCGCTAACCCACTGACTACCCAACAATTTTCCAGGAGCGTCGCTGTAGCCCTGCGCTGTCGGCAAATGAGGCTGGTTCCACGAACGTTGAGCGGCTATACTGTGTTATCGCCGAAAGCGCTACAAGTTGGAGTCTAACACAAGCTGTCGTAGATGGAGTAGCAGTAGTCGTGCAGCTGGTGTTGGCACGGCTTAATGAAGAAAGAGAGAGTTGGGAGCTATTTTAAATTAACCTGGTTTCGTAGTACGCAATTCTATGTATTTGCATTCGTGTTAATATCGAGATGCGTTAGATAAACACGGTAACTTCGTCACCTTGAAACGACGACCCATGTGCACGATACGAAGCAGGTTGCCCTTCTCTGAGCTATGGATGTGCAAGAGAACAAAAATAAGAAAGGACATTTGAGTGCTTTTTTTTTCTGGGTGCGGAGTACATTAAGCACATCGTTTCGTTTCTTTTTTTCTAAAATACGTGATGTACAATTTCAGCGCCACCCAAACGGCCAGCAAATACAATAGTTCGTCGGATAACTTTGTGTTATCAACTGCTTCATATTGTCACTTGAGACGACGCCTGGATCACTGCCGCTCGGGAGCTGTGAAATGACAGCATTCAGTGCACTGATGCACATTTTCTAAGTATATAGATGTGCTCAAAAAATACAATTTTGATGCACATACTGGCATTGCTTATTGATACGCCAGCGCTTACATTTATTTTTCTTCTGTATCAGTGTTTGTGCATACTGAAGTGCACCTCTTTGTTTTTTTTATTTATAACTGGCGCGAGCAACGAGTGACACTCTTGTTTCTCTTCAAAGGACTTCCGGTTGAGCACTTACTTCCAGTTGGCCGAATATTCAGAAAATGTATTGGAAAATATGGAGTGAGTTAGCTCGGCTATGCCAGGATATACGTACCGTTAGCTTATGTTCAGCTGATTATTCTTAGCTTTCTTGGTTGTCAAGCTTCTCCGCTTTTCTGCACCGCTTAGCAGCACTTGCGCTGTCCTTCTCCATGGCTATAACACACTGCAAACGCCAGCCAGCGGGTCTGACAAATGGCTAACCTCCCTGCCCTTGCGCTTTTTTTCCTCATCCTCCTCCCCGCTATACGTATACCCCCACTGATACGTCTGCGTATGCGCGCAAAATGAGAGGCGCGTCCGATGGCCACTGCGCAACGGAGGCGCACAGCTGGGCGCGAGCAGGCACCATTGCGTCTGCCATGGCTATGACGTCACTCCTCTGGAATGCGCAGACCGGCGAGGCGCGCGTGGAGGCGGCGGAGCGCGCGGCGGCGACGGCCCCGTCCAGAGCCGAATATACGGCTCTAGCTCCGTCGCGCCAGCTGTGCGCCGTGTGACGTCAATGCTCCTCGAGCATGCGCAGCACGGCTCCCTAACTGCCACGCGAAACTGCTCCGCCTCGGCCAGTGTAGCCAACGCTACAAAAATTAAAACTCGCAAGAAATCGATAATTCTCGTTAAAGATGGTTGTTACATCGGATACACATGATATCGACGCGCAAGTTTACTTAAGATACGGGTCACTAACTTGCAAGGGTAACAAAAAAAATAATTGAATCAGTTCATTAAAAGAGCAGACGCTTTTCTCGTGAGCAGCTAGGGTCGTTGCAGCATCTGGCGGAGCAAGTCTCAACCACGCGCCTATTTCATCGTGGCCTCTGAGATCAGCTTCGGCAGTGCGACGAAACACAGTGTTAGCCCAACATTAATTAGAACAAGAAAGCCAAGGAAAGTACAGGGGATGTTATTTGTAGTGATTATAATGTAAATGTGAAGAAAGGAAAGTGGACGAATAGATAACTTGCCGCCAGCAGCGACCGAACCTGTGACCTTCGAATAACGCGCCCGAGCATCCGACGCGTTCTTTGAAGAATAGGATTAGGGTCGTCGCCAGATTTTTTAAGTGCGTAGCACTCAAAAAAGGCCGGGCTGTCGTAGGCTGTGATCGTATGCTGTCGTCGTAGCTTGGCCTAATGGAGGCAAAACCACATATAGCACAGCCATCTGAGCGCGCGCTGGCGCCAAACAGAAGTTTTCATCCTCTTGTTCTTCGAACGCCTTGACGATGATATTAACCCAGGCAAAACCACATATAGCACAGGCAACTGTAACATATTGAGCGCGCTGTCCGCGGCCGAGATAGTAAGTCTTCTTCCCGAGGTCTTCTTCAGCCTGCCGAGTAGGAAGGTCTGTAGTGTTCGAAGCCCTGCTGCTACCAGACTGAATGTGGACGCCTAAAATACGGAGTCGAGGTACCTGAGGAATAGGACGGCCATCAAGAAACAGTGACCCGCACGCGCTCCCTCCGTCCTCTTAAACTTCGTTCCCAAAAGACGTGCGCCGATTCGTAGCGGCGCGCTCTCGCATCGTCCTCTTATCCTTCGATGCCAGAACACGTGCGCCGATTTCTTCGGCGTTGGATGCACTAACTATGGTGGGCGAGAGAAAGAGTACAGAGAGAGAAAGAAAGAGAAGTTCTTGGAAAGACGGGATTCGAACCCGCATACCAACGATGCAGCGTATAGCACAGCCTTGTCTCGTATATATGGCAGAGAGGAGATATGGAATGAGCGTGAGGAAGAGAGAAAAAGGATGGAGGAAAGCATGGCGTAGAAATAAAGATAAAGACAGAAATGTAGAGAAAGAAAGAGGGAAAGAGAAAGAAAGAAAGACAGATAGAGCGAGAAAGAGAAATAGAGAGAGAGGGGAAAAAAGATAATAGAAATAAACAGAGACGAAAAGCACACAGAACAGAAGCAACAGAGAAACGAGAAGGCCCGAAGGAGGAAGGAAAGAAATAAATATAAAGTAGCAGTAAAGAAAGGCCGCTCCAGTTGTCCGCACATTCCTTCAGGCTTGGCATCACCGATGCAAAGATGCCTTAATTTTTTTTTATCTTGCATGATTGCAGGCGATTAAGGGTTGTTGACACGACTACAAAGACGCGCTTTCGCTGACGAAAACTACTTTATCACTCAGTGCTTGAGATCATTCGCTCAGGTGAATTAACGAAATACACTGATTATTTTAACGCGCGAGCTATCATTCTCGTCTCATCATAGAAATAATTAGGGAAAACCTAACGTTATTCATCAGCTGGCACCTACGAGTCATCAGGATGAGAACCACAACATCGTTAGCCATAATAATGATGCCTATCACAATTTGTATCGAGCAATCCGTCGACCGATAAGCCCGAAATTAAGGGTGGTACCGCATAGGCAAGATGTCCTTGAAAGACTTTCTCTGGGATTATCTGTCTTGACGACAACTAATAGGCATAGAAGCAAAACCAGTTTAAAAGCAAGCATTCGATGCTCCAATGCTGTTTGCATCATGGCCTTGTA
>NC_051184.2:34727234-34797234 GCF_013339695.2 Rhipicephalus sanguineus | reverse complement strand
GTTGGCTCACTAGAAGAACGGCTAAATTGGCTTGTTGGCTTATTGATCATCCATCTACATCACTGGTGTAGCCTGGGGCGGGGGGTTCAACCCAACCCCCGAATTTTTTTTCTATTTTGCATATGTATATATACACGCACACATACGAACACACGTAAGAATATACATAAAGGGTAGTTAAATGCCCCCCCCCCCCCCATAAAAAAAATTCTGGCTACGCCCCTGATCTATACTTCATGAGCGCAACGTAGTCGTACCAGACACGTAGGCAAGGGGGGCCCGAGCCGCCCCCCCCCCCCCCCCCCCCGAGAAAAAATCCTGGCTACGTTCCTGAGTCGTACACAATGATTTTCTTCGTGTGCTACTTGCGAAGCATTGTCGCATATATTTTGTGTGTAATGGCGGATTTCCAGCTTTAACGCATACAGTGGCGTGCCTGTGTATTCCGGCGGCTGCAGTGCTGTCAAATGTATACAGTGGCTGTCTACGGCTGTGTCAAGCTTTACGATTAGCTCCTATCACGAATTGTTTGGCTATCACGTAGCATAATTACTCGTAGAATACCTTCACTTTTTCTTGCGGCAATTTGGTACGAAGTTGGGGAATAGAGGGGAGGCGGGTGAGGTGAGATAATTACGCGAAAATATATTTTCCGACAGAACGTTCTAGGAGCTAAAAAAGGAAATAGCGGTTAAACTAACTGTGTTCATCCGTGTGTACTGTTTACGTGTATACCCGCGTTTGTATGTGTGTAACCCGCCTGCAGCGCTGCGCCTTCCCCTGGCGGCCTCCGTCGCTCTCTCGTTCCACGCAGCCGCGAGCGATGGCGTCAGCAGAACGTGAACGGCGCGTTCGCCGACCTGCGCCGCCTGGTGCCCACCCACCCACCGGACAAGAAGCTCAGCAAGAACGAGATCCTGCGCCTGGCCATCCGCTACATACGGCTGCTCAGCTCGATACTGGACTACCAGCGACGACGAGACCAGCAACTGTGCTGCACCGCCGCGGGCGCCGCAGGGGGCGCTGGCAACGGCATACACGCCAGGGACGCCAACCTGCTCCTGTTGTGCTCGGTGCGCGTGAAGCAGGAGCCGCCGGATGACACGGCAAACGGTCCCACACCTCCCAGCTCGCCGGCGTCTAGTCTGAGCAGCATGGCCGAACCGTGAATAGGCCTAGCCGTCTTGGGAACATAGAAGAATGCGCGTGCGGATGTTTGCACATTTAGCGACGTTGTGGTACTGATGTCAACATACTTTTGTATATAAACCTCGATAGTGGCATTGCGAAAAACTGCCGCGCCTTCAGATACCAACTTCCAATTGTGTTCACGCGCACAGCGCACGCGCAGTAATGTGAGAAGGGCTCGCGAATTGCTTCCAAGGTTATCACAGCCTCTTAAGTAGATTGGTTGGTCCGTTCATGCAGCCAATCACAAGCCTCGCTCAGGGGCTTGCCGGCATATTATGGACTACTAGAGCATAAGTAACATCCTCCCTCCCCTACACCCCATCTCTTAAAAAAAAAAAGCAAAGAAACAGCGGCGCGACTAATGGCCTCACTTCGTGAGCTCATATAGACATATCCACACCGATATACTTCTGTCACAGTGTGAGCACAGTATCGCGGCCATGTGCAACGCGCTTTGACGTGATGTATGCAGTGCAATATAGCGTGTTACGTATTTCTTTTAATTGCCGATCGACTGAAACAGCAAAGCGCTTCGCCAAAGCTAGCTTCTCCGCAACGTTAAGACACTTGGGGAGAAGCCTACTTTAATAATGTCCTTCACTTTTCATTTACCGCATTACTCGGTGTATACGGTCAGCTACGACATGGAAAGAAAAAAAAAACGAAACGAACAAAGACTCGTCCACCGTGCAGAGTCGAACCTTAGACATCCGCTCCGAGAGTGGTGCGCAGATCGCACACAGGGACAACTCGCAACCTGCATTCGCAAAGGGAGTCTAACAAGTGGCTACGGATCGCGTGAAATGTTCCAAACCGGCCCATGCCCGACGACTGCAACACCCAGTAAGTCAACTAGCGGGGTAATCATGTTAGAGAACACATTGAAGCACTAGTCTCGGAAAAGAAGATAAGGCTCGGGAGTTTGCTGTTTACACACGAGCTCTGAAGATATAGGGCGTCGCCAGCTCTGTACAATACAGTCATGACGTACAATACAGTCATTATTGAGAAATGTCTACTTGTGCTTAAGCCCTAACCTTCGGTACGCGCATGTGCTTCACGCGCGTCTGCGGGGCTGCAAGAGTGGCGTTTCAACGGGACAGATGTTACTTGTTTCCAAGAAATAAAATAAGAAGTCATGATGCAATGTGATGCGTCACTTTTATAGTCGTAAGCACGAAGTTCACTGTCCGTGCGCACAGTTTTGGCTCACTCACGAAAAGAACTATGTTTCGCCTTGTATCGCTGCTGGCGTGCGCTGAGTTCTCCATTGAAGAGGGGGGAGGAGGTCCGCATGTCCCCTTCCCCCGCCCCCTTCTATTGATCGAGTGCGATAGAAATCAAGATTCGTAATGGATGCACGAATGAAAATGAAGCACTAAAGTGCTTCTCACGACGGACTGCTTCTGGTCCAACTCTTCGGGGTCAAAGGTGAGAATTAAACGGCTCTCGGAATGCAACGTCCTCGTTCGTCATTTAGGTATGAGGCAGACTTCGTTGGTCAAATGTATGGGGCAGACTTTGCGTCCCTTTCAAATGATTGAAGGGGGAGGAGGGTTCCCCCACTTATATTTATCTTTTATTCGCCTTATAGTTAAGTGCATGATACACGAAAGCTGAAGTGGTCAACTTCATGCGAGAGGCTTGCCTCA
This sequence comes from Rhipicephalus sanguineus, assembly GCF_013339695.2. Lineage (NCBI taxonomy): Eukaryota > Metazoa > Arthropoda > Arachnida > Ixodida > Ixodidae > Rhipicephalus > Rhipicephalus sanguineus. Next base: position 34,794,391 of record NC_051184.2, on the reverse strand, counting down.
TAATCAATATTACAGTGAAAATGTATATGGCTACACTCTTAATCAGGTCCTGGTTTAATGCCGGCTATATCCAGGACACCAGACCAAAAATGTCCGGTTTATTGTCTATATATAGCACTTTAAGCGGGACCTGATGAGTAGCTGAAACCAAAATTCGTCCGTCCTATGTGCTCAAAAACTCCTAGCGCACATGTCCCACATAGATTGTGCGAATCCCACTGCTCGGCACTGGTCCAAAAATGAAGGGAACACACGGGCGGCAAAAAGATTTCTGCACAGTCGTAACCAATAATTGAGAAAGACTTTAATGAACTGCCGTGATTAACTCGGTGATAAAACAACGGGAGCTGCATGTTTCAGCTTGGGCGATTAATCATCTGTACGAACTGCTTGGGCGGTAACGTTTTCTTGGTTTTGACACTTAAAATACAAGAATTGTATGTTAAATCTTACTATCCCTCCATTTTTATTTCTGCATATAGCGTGTCTAGACACCATACCGTTGAGAATAAGTCCGTCATAGCGCGTTTGAGCTTTGACAAACAAGACGTAGTTAACGGTCAAACGCTGATCCCTTCGCCGCATAGCTTTGCGGCGTTTCGAGCTGTGAAAGTGCAGAAGAGGGGGCGTAAAGCCGGCGGAAGTAAGAGCAGGGCGTCGACGCTGCGGGCGGCCGAAAACGGAACCGGGTGCCGTCAAACCGGACGCAGATAAGAGAGCATAGAACGGGGGCGTCCGGCAGAAAGAAAAGCCGTGCCCGAAGCCGGCCCGTTCATAAGCACTGTGACGACGCGGCACTATGGTATACCAGCGCGCGGCTTCGAGCGGAAAGCCCTCTCGTGTTTCACGAAGGGGTAGACTGCGGTCCAGTGGAGATAACTGCTTGCCCCCCACGGTCACTCGGAGGATGTACCTCTGAGCAGGGCTGAAGGCATCGAAACCACTTATTTGTGTCGAAGAGCAGAGAATACATTTTCTAAGCGTTATTTGCATGTGTCGAAGCTCTTCGAAAAGCACAAAATAGTGTTCCGTGCATGGCAAGGAAGGGGGGTGGGAGGGTTCGCCCCCCCCACCCTTCCGAAGCTGTTGTATTTTGCATATATACGCACCAAGGGTGTAGCCAGAAATTTTTTTCGGGGGGTTTCAATCATACTTTATATATGTTCGTGCGTGCGTTTGTACGCCTATGTGTGCGTGTATATATCCGCAAGCAAAATTGAAAATTTTCGGGGGGTTTTGAACTCCCCCTTTGGTTACGCCCCTGATACGCACATACAAACACACACGAACATACACAAAGAGTGCTTGAACGCCCCCCCCCCCCCTCTCTCCCGCCCCTCATCCGATGAAAGTTCTGGCTACGCGCATGGTTCCGAGGTATACTCATCGGAAGTGTACGCAATCTTGAAGCCCGCCAGGCGTGCCGCCAGGCAAGTGTGTTGAACTCCTATAAACTGCACCGATCGAAAAAAAAAAAAGATTCAATGGACTCTTAGTACTAGACCGGGCTGTAAGAAAACGGCTTTTTCCCGATTTTCACGCATGTATTTTATGAAGTGAAGGCGCTTGTAAGCCAAACAACTGTACGAGTATTAGAGAGAAAAGGCCCCAGATGGTGTATGTGCGATTGTGTGTTAAGAGAGGAAGGATGGTAGTGAGAAGACGAAGTTACTTTTTGGCTCTCGAACTTGCAAAAGTGCATGACGCGGATGAAGCGTCCACAAGAAGTATTCCATTTATGTTCTGCAAAGACACAATCGTAATGCTGCGCCCCTGCTGCCAGCTTAAGGAGTTATGGTAGGGTATATCGACCAAAAAAGCCAATTCATTTATTTCATTACTAAAACAATAATTCACACTCTGAGGAGCAAAACCTTGCATTGGCCAGCGTGTAAGAGTTCTCCAAGCCATTTAAAAATGGCGCCAAAGGCAGCGCCTCTTGGCGGATGCGCGTCCTCTTTCCCATCATTGTTTCTATGTGTATGTATTTTTTAAATAATATCTATGGCTAGATCGGTTGAATATATTCACTCCCTACCATTTTCATACGTTTTGATTGCAAAATTTTCCCACGAAAGTGCTTTTGTAGCCTAGTCATTGCTGTACGTTGTGAGCACGTTCCGCGCGCGTTTTTAAACATAAAACCGCGTTTTACTCACGATCATTTTTTTGAAAATTTTCAGAGCTTGATGTACCTTTCCTGGAAAACTGTCCGACTAATCGCTGAAATTTTCTCAGATTATACCTAAATCCCTTCCCAATAGTCTGAACCTAAACCTTTGAAAAACTGTATAGGTTATGATTAAGCTAGGGAAAAAAAAAAAAGATTCATTGGAAAGTTTCTCTCACGGCAGGTGATAAGTGAGGACAATATTTTTTTTCTTGTGAGATAAATAAAGGAGCCCGTTCTTATAAGTAGGGATTAATACCAATTTCATGTGGAATAAGCGGGCCGCATTTCATGGTCATACTGTTTTTCGTTCGTGAAAAAAAGTACATTTAATTTTGTATACCAGTCCAAAATTTGGTACACAACCAGAAAAAAGTAAGAAAAGCTACAAGGTCAAAGTTGCGCAGGGTGAAGGCCGCAAGCTTTCTCAGTGAGCACAAAAAATTTCACAACAAAATATGTAACCGTTCCAGAGATTTAAAACTGAAACCAGGACAACCAGTTTACCCTACCATACCCCTTAAGAAATCGTATGCCAGAACAGCAAAGTGCCTTGTCATCGCAGGAATACCGAAGGTAAAGTGAAATGGCAAAGAATGTCATTGTGTAGCTCAGGCCCGTAGCCAGGAATTTTTTTCGGGGGGGGGGGGCACTTGCTGAAAACCTTGACTTTTTGAGAATAACACATATTTTTATTATTTATTTTTGGTAAAAACACATACATCACCAAAATTTCGGGGGAGGGGGTTGCCCCCCCCCCCCTGGCTACGGGCACGGTGTAGCTACTACAAGGGAGAACGTAATTTGTTAATCTCAGATATGTGAGCGGAACGAGAAGCGCTTCACATTCGTTGTTATACTGTGTGCGTGTTTTAAAGATCTCAGTGCTTTCCTGTTCACGAGTGAGCAGTAATGCCGTAAGCACCGCGCTGATGGAAATTTCGAGGCTTTCCTTTGCTCTACAAAGCGCGCCGCAGTATTTGGCCGTCGTTTCATTGAAACAGCACAAGTTCTCATGCCGCGTCATCGTGCATCGTCTCGCACCGAGATATAAGCGAGTGGAGGCAGGTCATTGCGTTAACCGAAGCTCACAATTCAGTGGCACGCGCGAGCCTAAACAAACAAAAAAAAATTCAGGAGATACAGTGAGAATCACGTACTGTATTGCATAAGTGGGGCGCATAAGCCGTAAAAAAAGAGACGCTGCTTGCTCCTCCCGTTTTTAATCCCCGACGATCCTTTTGAAAAACAATCCGTGCCCTCGCCTACTCGGCTCGGGATAATGTGGGAGACGCGCAGCGTATAAGCGGCAGCTCCGGCGATTTTTTTCTACTCGGCAGCTATGAAATGGCTCCCTATCACCAGCGCCATCTTTCTTTTCTACATACGCGACGCTCTGCAGAATCGGGGGCGATGCGACGTGGCTGTGCCGATTGGCTTTGAATTATCGTGTTGACAGAGGGAACGAAGGTCAGGCCGGTGGCTAATGGCCGCGAAATTGGAAGGGAGCGACCGGTCTTTTTCTCCACGCTCGAACGCGCAGCGGTTGCACCCGTGTAGAGCGTACCGAAAGGAATAGGCGACAGTCAGTCTGGGCGCTTCGAGTTCCCATTTCCGCTTGTGCGGGTGCGCGCGCGCGGCGAGAGGGGGCGCGCCAGGCGTTTTCCCACGCCAGGAGACGACTCCTGCGCAGCGCCGCCACCATTTCAATGTGTGTGCGGCGCCCGGCGGATTAGTTCAGCTTCTTTGCACCCGACAGCGAAGCTACCACCAGCCGAGCGACCGTCGCCGAATGAATTTGTTTCTTTCTGTTCTTTGGCACGGACGCTGGTCGCATGGCGTATCAACGCACACTCTGGCTCTCTTCCGCGCTGTAGCCCAGATATGTGCGCGCACGCGACAGACGCATGCGGCGAAGACAGCGTACGCCGATAGGTGACACACGCGGCGTTTGCACCTGCGGCGGTGATACGGTGAAAGAAACGAGTCGCGCGGCGCAGCGATTTCGCATCGAGGTTATTTTATGACGTGTGATCGGCGGGGATGAGGGAAAACGGTCACAGCAATAACTGATGCAGTTATGAGGCCTCGTAACACGCGGATGTGTGCTCTCTTCTTGTTGGCTCTTCGGCATCGACGCTTCGTGTAGTCTCTGTATTCGCAACCAAGCTGAGTTAGGGATATGACTAGTGTACTGGCGTGGGGATTGTGAGACAGTTCTCATGCCACACCACTGCGTAACTTATTCTGAATATTGTTACACTATCTTCAAATAGTCAGATTCCAGTCCAAGAGACATGAACCAAACCAAATGCACAGATGTGTAGCGTTGAGGCGTGGACGACGTCGTGTTGTGTCATGCACGAGCTCGCACGGTCCAACCAGTCACTTGAGCTCGAATCTTGAGCGGCATCCGCTTCCAGTCAAGCACATATACAGGTTGGTACGTAATCGTGACGGTCGGTCCGTGATCAGAGTGGAGCTCGTGCAAGCCGTAATTTGAACTGAACCGTGAAAGACACGTTGCTCTGTTCATAAGTGGTGTTGAAGCACAAAATCCAATGCACGGTCGACATCGAATTTCTTACGAGGCAACGAAATATGTGCCATAACGAAAAAGTGCGGTGCGCATTTCCCTGTGGGAACATCACGCAGCATGCGTCTAAGCCGTCAATGATATTTGGCACTATTTCAGGACCTCTGTTCAGCAAAATACGTTTGTTGTAGGATTTACCCCATATGCGTGGTTACTTCACACTGCTCCGTGGAGCCGCTGAACGACACATATTATCACAGCCCCAGATAACGTTGAGTCAGAAAACTCCCAATCAATGCCAAGGAATGATGAAGCCGTATAGTATATATGCACTATAGCGTCAGCCTACAAACGGCAGGTTTCGCGGGCGTGGTAGACATAACTGTACACCAGGTGCCATGGAAAGCTTAACATAACCACGAGGACGCCTTCCGTCGATCGAAACCTGAAGCGACGTATAGCGGTAACAAGATGCTAATATAGCCAGAAAAGCTTAAAAGATGAAACTGTTTTAGCCAAGAGGCGAACTAAACAAGTGAGTGTACGGGGCATCGTTGAGGCACGAGAGCTCAGATTCTGCGCCAATGAAGTCTCGAGGTATATGCGAAAGCTTTCCAAGTTCGGCACAATTATTGAGTGCATGAAAGTTTAATGCATGGGCAACTACAGCCTATAGCCTGCACTTGTAAAGTACATTTGATGCATGCACCAGACACTTCTGTGGTTATCAACACTGCTATATCCAGAGGCAGCTCAAGGTACTGTACACACGGGAACTGTCTTATACACTTTAATTCATGTCCTGCGTAAAGTAATACATATAGCCAGGAAAGTAGACCCTGTTAGTCTGGTTTCCTGGCTAGGGCTTGCCCCTTACCCGGAACCCGATTATGAGTCTATGAATTCCAGACACGACGGTCTACAAATATGAACATGCACGTTATTGGGGGCTCCCAGAGTACCCTAAAAGCAAAAGCAAAGACGGGATCCAAGCCGGTTATGGCTGTTAAGCCTAAACCTTTCGCAATTCCACAGCGGGCGAGCGCGGGTATTCGCCGTGGCGGTTCTCCCCTGCGGCCTCTTATCAGCCGCTGCCAGGCGCGCCGGCAGGTATTGATCGGTGCGTGCCGTCGAAGCTTGAAGCGCTATTGGTGAAGGAAGGAAAATGGGGCTGAGAGAGAATTAAGGGGAGGAGGCTGTCTTGTCGTTTTCGCTCCTTTGAGAGCTCTTCGAGAGCTAACGACAGGTTTGTACCGCATGTTGGGCAACGTTAGCAAAGAAGTGAATATTCTAAAAGGAAATACTGAGTCATCGTTGTCGTCTTCGGGTTCGATCCAAGCACCGCCACGGCGGCCGCATATCTACGTGGAAAATACCACCCGTGTACTTACATTTAAACGCCCATTACAGAACCCCAGGTGGTCAAAATTATTCCAGAGTTCCCGTCACTTCGGTGTTACCCATAGTATCACGATCATCATATCGTTATAGGTGAAGTAGCGCACTCTGACGAGGACAAAATGGTCACGACACTCGCTGCACTCACCAACTCGCCCAGTTTTGACCCTTATTGAACTTCACTTCCATTACAACTGGCCCTTTTATACGTTCTAACTTCACCCAGTATGAACTCGGCTACCTGGCCCCAGTTATGGCGGTATGCGTTTGCAGGACAAGAATGACATCTTGGCTATAATAGAGAAAGCGTGCCCCGAAGGACTCGAAAGAATGCGTGCTTTTTTTTTTCAACCATCTTCAACCTTATTGATCATCATATCACGGTTTCGGCACTTAACAACCCATAATTTATTTGGTAAGCTGCACGACAAAAAAAAAAAAAAAAAAAAACGTAAGGCAATTTCGCACTAGTGGTGCCAAGCCTGAAGGAAGTGCGGAGCTGGGCGGCCTGCCTTGTTTCTCTTTCTCTCTTTTTTTTTCTATCTCTTTTTTGTCTCTTTACTTCCATTTATGTCTTTCTCTCTCTTGCTCTTTCTACCTTTTGTCCCTTTCTGTCTCTCTCTAATTATTGCTTCGTCTTTCCCTCTCTCTCTCTCTTTTTTTATGCTCTCTTTTTTCTGCCTGTTTCTTTTTATATCTTTCTCTCTCTTTCTTTTTATCTTTTTCTTCTCTCTTCCCCTTCTTTCGCTCTATTTCTATCTTTTTTCTTTCCCTCTCTCTCTTTCTCTGTAATCGGTTCTCTCGCCCATCAGAGTAATTTCATCCCACGCCGGACAAATCGTCGCACGTGTTCTGGGAGCGTAGCAGAAGATGAAGGCGAGTACGAAGAGAGCGCGTTCATGATGATGATAGTTTTCTGCTCGCTCTGCACAGCCTAACATTCGGCTTAAACAACTTATCTCAAAAGCAAAAAAAGGGGGCGCAATACAAAACAGGGACATACAGAACAGAACGACTTGTGCGCCTGTGTCGTCCTTCTCTTCTTTACGACCTTGTTTTGTATTGCGCCTCCTTTCTTCCTTTTAAGATGAATCGTTACCAACTAGCCCAAATGGATGTTTGGCTTAAACAACTCCACTTTTAAAAGAACAGGGAGAGAACGGACAAGAAAGCACAGCCCCCCTTTCTCTCTTTCTTTCTTTAGTATGTCGGCTGTCGCGCTGCTAATCAAAGATACATCGTTACCAGCAACCCCGTTCGTAAACTCTCGAGGATCCAATAACTTCTAGTTAATTTATACGCTGGTCTTTACAGCATCAATCTTAATGAAGAGCCCGCAGCTGCGTCCGCATTCTCTCACTCGTTTCGAGGGAAGCCGTGAGGAGGCAGACGGGCCCATCACGACCGAACTGCGGGCCCCGTCGCCGGAGGGTGGCGCTGCTGTCCCGGATGAGACACGGCGGCAGCCACCAGGTGCGCGGCGGCCGGCAGTACGCGTGCGGCCTGTGCCTGAGCAGCCTGCACCGCAACTGGCACCGTCAGAGCGCCCCCGAGCTTTCGCAGGGGTTCGGCGAGCATGCCGCCAGCCGCCGCAGCTACGGGAGCCGAACCCGGTACCTCTGCTGCTGCTGCGGCGGCACCGCCGTCGTCCGCGCCTTGCTCGCCGGCCGGGGCCGGCCCACTGCCGCTACTAGAACTGCTCGATTCCGGCGTTGGGTCAAGAAACCTGAAAGGAGAGAGCTTAACGTCAAAAGGTTTCTTCCTTACTACTTTTATACAGAGCTGGTAAACACGAACAAGTACACCGTGATCATATTGTGGTCCGAAAGGAACACTAACTGTGAACCCAATAATGGAAAGGAAAAGTACATGCTATAGCCGTAGCGGCTTATTGATTACGTTGTCTTGCTACAGAGCGCAAGAGTTCGTACTCTGGTCCAGAGTTCGACTGCCACATTTTGACAAGGGTAAAAGGTAGAGATGCCAGTATAATAGACTAAAGTTAGGACAACGTCGAATATAACCAAGTGCTGTTGTCGATAACGAGTTGACAAGAATTTTCTGCCGTGCAACGAGAAACACGATACTTTCTACCGCACTTTCATTTGAGCCCCATTAAATTCCTGCCGAAATAATGATGCTCTTACGCCTACTGATAATGAGGCGTCCTCACGCGTCGTTTATTTTTCATAGACGCTGCCGGCCTTTTCTATTACAGGACTAGTTCATAGCATTAAAAATGTGCCTTTCATAGTTTTGCAGTCATCACTGATTATAGCCTGCGAAGGGTGCTTTTCTGTTAGGCAGAGGTGCTCTCGAAGAAGCACCCTTATGCGACCTTGCAGCATGCATAAACACGGGCCCCACTTCGCTGCTATGGCACTGTTCGCAGGTTCCCTCGGGAGCTCACTGGCCTTTCATTATTTGGGAGAGTTGAGACCAGTAACACGATGTGCTTTAGAGAGAGAGTGCGCATCATCGCGCAATTTAAGTGCCCCTTAACAGAGTGCATCGTACAAACGCAGTCGGGTGCTGCAGGGTCAGCTCGACGTTTGATTCGACTCTCTCGCGCTATTGGAATTCATGCAAGCGAACCCAATGTTGCCTTGAATACAAGTACACAGCTGCTGCCCCGAAAGTCACGGGTTCGATCCTAGCCGCGGCGGTCGCCTTTCGGTGGAGGCGAAATGGTAGACACCCGTGTACTGTGCGACGTCAGTGCTCGTTAAAAAACTAGGTGGTCGAAATTTCCGGAGCCCTCCATTATGGCGAGTATCAATCACATCGTGGTTTCGGCAAGTAAAACTCAAGAAATTAATAATTGGGTACAATCACAATGGGAAAACAGGGGATTACCATAAAACGTGTCCCCGCAAAGGCCGGCGGCGCATGCGTTCTGAACGATGTGAAGTCGGTCGATTGAAGCGTCAATTAATACGCGTTAAGGAGAGCAGCTGCTCGTGAATAAAAGCTATACTGTGCTTAGCGCGCTGTGCTCGCCGCACTGTGCTTAGCACACTGCCCTCATCACGCTCTATACTCACAAGGTTGTACTCGCTGCACGCTGAAGCGTCATTGAATGCGTGCTAATGGAAGGAACTGCTAGTGATTAAAAACTACACTAAGGTTATCGCACAGTGCTCTCCACACTGTGCTTAGCCCACTGTGCTCAACGCATTGCACTCACCATACTATACTCACTGGAAGTTTGGCTCAGCACAGCGCACTGTGCTCCCTGCACATTGTACTCACCCCGAGAGTGAGACGACGGGCACGGCAAGCGCGGCGCAGACGATAAAGGGCAGGCCCAAGAACAAGGCCGAGGCGACGTCGAAGGTGAACGACAGCACCACTCTGCTGAGCACGGTGAACACAGACTCGCAGGCAGTCACCAGGGCCATGAACTTGCCTGGGCACGTCAAAGAGGGCACCAGTGTCGATAGAGATGCAAAGAACAGTCAAGATGGTACCATAAGAGTTGAAGAAAAGCGAAAGCATTATTGCCGGCGAATTCCTTCAATGGAAACTATCAGCACTATAGTGTGCGAAGCACGTACAGGAGTGAAGCAGAGGCTTAGCAGCACACATCCATTTTAAGTGAAAGCCTTAGATGCCTCATCAAACGTGAAAAGTCACCATTGGCGGTGTCAACACGAGTGATGCCAAAAATCTCCATGTGATGCCGTCACCATATGACGCCATCATAACGTCACAGGTCGCTAAAACTTGTCGTCATGATGTCACTATGACATCGCGTGACGTGGCGTCACATTATGACGTCATCACGTGACATCACCGCTTGGTCAAAGGTGGGCCGATCCCGGAAGCAGCAAAACCATAATGGTTGCCAGAAGCTTTGGGGTCGGGGGTGGGGAGTCAATATACTTGACTGAGAGGAAGACGATGGCTTCGGCCTTCGAGAGTTGTCTTAGACGTGTCACATGCATAAGGGACCGTGTGACATTGTTGTAAGAGCGGATAGCTCACATTAGCCAACAGTCTGCCAACGTCAGTCAAATGCACTATTATTCGTTCAAAGGCCTCTCAAATCACATTTAATGTCCCTGTTTGCTTAATAATTGACTTTTTTGTGTATTGTTTATTGAGACACTCACTGTCTGAGGTGCAGGGGATAAAGGCGGATGCAACTGCCTGACAGAGGCCTCCCTACCCCATGCACTGCTCGCCGGTGCGAAAGCCCAAGAATACAGTGAAACAGCATAAAAAAAAGGAAGAAAACGCATGCAAAAGGTAATCAATCATACAAGAAACTAAAACTTCTTTACGACTATACATGCGAATACACAAGTAGTGCAAAAGGAAAAAAAAGCTAGGGAAGATTTTCAGACAACTACGCTGACCATGGTACAAAACATAAGACAAACAATATAGCAAAAAAAATATTTTCAACGTCATGCTCTATTTCACTCTAGGTGTCTTTTTTTTTTTAATTCCAAAGGCCAGAAAATCGTTTCGTTTCTCTATGCGAAGCCAAAGAAACTGCTTCTTGAACCTCAGTTTACTACCGATTGAGTTCTGAGCGTTAATAAAAAAAAAGCAGATGCAAAAAAAAGGCGATGATGAATAAAAATCGGAGACCGCATCCTTAGGACAGCGCGCAGTTGATTTTTCACCCATTTCACCGACTCGTAATCGCATTCAGATTCCTGTCGTAAAAGCAGTTAACGCTGAATCAAGTGAGCGTTCTCAGGAGCCACCTGAATCAACGCTGAAGGTGAACAGCTCGGCCGCTGCTCACTATTGAAACTATTGAGATAAAGCCATCATTGTGGAAATGCTCGACTGATATTTGTGAAACTTGTCGCACCTAAAAACGCGAAAAATGGCCCTGATAGTCTAGAAAGTAATTTTTTTTTAATTGTTAAGCCATTAAGCGTCTGAAAACCGTCTGCTATTTCGATGAACTCATTCAATTAATTTTCAATAACTATCTTGAACATTTAATTGACAATTATCTTAAGTAACCTTCTGCTCCCATATCATATGTATTCAATATAACCCTTAACTTAAACCAGAATCATCGACTTCGTACTATTTCTCTCAATAATCTTTCTAAGTATTCGGAAAACAGAAAGCAAGTGCTGGACCTGAAGGGCTTCGAAGATAAAGAAGAGTCACTCGGTGTTCGTGCCAGTAAAAATATACCGCTAACTCGGCAATGGTGACTGAAATACGTAGATCATTTTACAGGTATAGGTAAACCTCTTACCGCTTTCGTCCGTCGGAACTAGCTTGGAGAAGTACGACTTGAGGCCCACCGGTGCTACCCCTTGTGGCACGGCCAATATGTAGCCTGCAGCCAAGCCAAGCCATGGATAGGTTTTGCGAAGGCAGTACTCGACAAATAGTTAAAGAGCTTACTAATAACCTACAAAATAGCAAAATATGCCTCCTAATCTCATTTCAAAGGAATGTGTGTACCAGCTGGCCCAACTCAACACATTGTTTTGTTGGCGCAGCGCGAACTACGATATACAAAGGTACAACGTATGTACACGAAGCACCAATCAAACATTGTTTTGTTGGCGCAGCGCGAACTACGATATACAAAGGTACAACGTATGTACACGAAGCGCCAATCGCGTGTTTGCTGTCCTTTCGTCATGTTTCAGTTTGCGCCAACAAACAATGTTTAACAGTATAACAAACGTACTTCGCCGACAAAGGACTCTCGCAGCAATCTCCAAATATATACCCGCGCGTTGAGTCACCGGACATCCGTTTACACACGCATGCAAATTTGCTTATCAGGCCGCGCAATCATAGGGTGTCACATACTGTTAACTCGAACAAACCATCGCTTATCTATACTCTACACACAGAGTGCGCTTCCTAATCTGAACTATATAGGGCATCAGCTATGCGCGTTCGTTCTGTAACTAGTACTACCAATGCTACACAATACTGTGCGATGAAAGCGATGAAAAACAGACACCTGGTGCCGCTTTAGCCAGGCTTAACGACCGGGCATTCACTGAAGTAAAGAAGTACTTGGACCGTGACCTAGACCGTCATCTACGTTGCGGTCTACACTAGCATTGCCGAGCTCGGCGACCGCCTGGGCTGCGCGTGGAACGTTGTTATGTGCGTGCGCCAGTATCACTTATTCTCCTTCATTCTGCATTTTAAAGGCGAAAGCCTTAGATGCCTCATCAAACGCGCAAATTGACCGTCGGAGGAGGCGTCCCTCGGCGTCGGCGTCAACACGAGTGATGCAAAAAATTATTACGCGATGACGTCACCATATGGCGTCATCATGACGTTACATTTACATCACATAAAGTAATGTCACGTGATCGCATCACATGGCATCGTCGATTGGTAAAAGGTGGGCCGATCACAGAGGCAGTGCAAAACCAGGTGAGGTGCAGAAACCTTGCAATGCCACCGATCCTGGAGGCAATACAAAACCACGTTAGGTGCAGGAAGCTTTTGGAGGGGGGCGGGGGAGGGTCAGTATATCGACTGAGAAGAAAAAGAAGGTGGCTCGCGAGTTCGAGTCGTCTTAGGCGAATGCCTAGTTTTTCTTTTCTGCAGCTTCCCTCCCCCCTTCCCTGCCTCCTATCTTTCAGTGTAGGGTAGCAAACCAGGAGCAACCTGGTTCATATGCCTGTATTTTCATCGCATTTGTTCCCTTTTTCTCCAAAATCTCAAGCGTTACGCCTAAATGAATGCATGAATGGAGTGAAGAGCTCACTGAAGTAGAACACGGTGGACATCCGCGTCAGGCCGATGATCAGGTCGCGGACGCCCCCAAACATGGCGCCGATGTTCATGAAGGTGACGTCGTTGACGCCGACGACGCGCATGCAGCCAATGGCGAACACTCCGATCACCCCGACCAACAGGCCGCCGACAGCCGAGACGATCGCGAAGTGCGAATACGTCCAGTGGTACGCCAGCCGGGCATAGGGGTACAGGATCTCATCGGGCCCTGCGTCGAGTGTAAAGTAAACGCTTTCAATGGTTTAAAATATTACTAAAAAATTTTAAAGCTGAGCTGGAGGGGCAAAGTACACTCATGGAACACTCCTATTACTACTACCACTAACACTACTACTACTACTACTACTACTACTACTACTACTACTACTACTACTACTACTACTACTACTACTACTACCACCACCACCACCAGAACTACCACTGACTACTACTAACTACTACGACAACGACCACTAATACTACAACCGCAGTAAAAAAAAAGACAGTTGCTATGGTTAACGCTAAAGAGAGCAAAGGCGAAAGCCGGTGCTCCCACGTTAGGTTCACTGTTAATTCACATTTCATTTACCTTTTATAAAACTTGTTCACTTTTTTTCACGTTTGATTAATTCTGATTTACATTTCATTCACCGTTTACATTAACTCACATGTTATTCACTTTGAACTCGCCTTAATTTCCGTCTTGTTCTCTTTAATTCACCAGTATTCAAATTTGATACACTTTTTTTTTCACGTTTGCTTCACCCTGATTTATATTTTACCCGCCACGATGGTCTAGTGGTTATGGTGCCCGACTGCTGACCCGCAGGTCGCGGGATCGAATCCCGGCCGTGGCGGCAGCATTTTCCATGGAGGCGAAAATGCTTGGGGCCCGTGTAGTTAGATTTAGGTGCACGTTAAAGAACCCCAGGTGGTCAAAATTTCCGGAGCCCTCCACTACGGCGTCTCTCATAATCATATCGTGGCTTTGGGACGTTAAACCCCAGCAGTTATTATTACTGATTTACATTTTATTCACCTTTAACGTCCACCTCCGATTCACCTCACATTAAATGGCTCCTAAATATAGCCTCCGAAAATACAAAAGAACGGGCGAGTTATTCTCTCTTGGCGCTTGTCGTATTTTAGGCGCACTTCGTGACGCAAGAAGGGTGATTCAGGTGAAGTCATTAAGGTACATACTCTCGATTGGTCCATATGCGAGAAATATCGGTTGTGAATTGTCTCCTGCCCTGCTTTGCCATGCAGTCGCCCACCCGTTCTTCCTTGTCAAGCATGTCTATCGTGCGCGATCAACTTATTTCCCTTCGTTTTGTATGTTTACGAATGCGCAAGCGCAGGTAACAGCGTGTAACCGACAAGCGCGAAATCCTGATAGGCTCAGTGTTTCGTACTGACATTGTGCTTTATGAAGAAATATGTGGCGAGGAGGAGATATCGCCAATATCGCCTGTAGGAAGGGTAGTGAAGACGAGAACGAAAGCACTCTCGCGTCTTTGAGCTACAGGAGCGGTTTACGGGCCCTATAACATTAAAAGGACATTAAAGTGAAACAATGAATCGGTTTAGATTGATAAATTGTGCTCTGAGAACTCTAATGTCGATTTCACCATCATAAGTTTGTTAATCGACGAGAAAATCAAAGCCAAAGTATCATTTTTAGATTTCGCGCCAAAATCTCCGCGCGTGACGTCACAGATTTCAGTGCACTTTTCGTATTTTGGCGAAATTGGCTCAACCAAATCTCCCGAAAATCATGTTGAATCTATGGCACCCTCAGAGGACAATGTGCTTCATTTTTACTGATTAGGAACTATGTAGGGCCTAGCAGACGCCGTCAAAATCTGTGACGTCACGGCGATTGGTGCGGGAATTTCAAGGTGGCGTCGCCACCCGCATTTTCTTTTTGCGCGTTTTCTCTCTTGGCAAGCACCTTCTCGCGACAAGCGTGGTGATTTTGCGGTTGTGAAAGAGTAATTTACTACTATTAGAAAAATTGTTTTTATCTTTAGTGTCCCTTTAACGTTCACCTCACGTGTTATTCACTTTTAACTTACCTTAGTTCACGTCTTGTTCTCCTTAATTCACCTTTATTTCCCATTCATATTTAATTTTAAATAATTCTCACTTTAGTGCGGATGTGCGGCACACGTGACCTTTAGTATAGCATTCGTGCTCCCGCCGCGAGACGCCAAATTTTTAACACGAAAGTGTTTTATGCCGGGGTCCACCAAGACTTCAGTGACGTATTTCCGTCACGGAAATGACGTTGAAAAAATGTACACCATCAGATGGCAAAGAAAAAAAGTTCTGTCAACGGGCACCGAGCCCACGACGGCTCGGTCCGCAAGAACAGATGCCGGGCACACTATCCACTCCGCCACGGTCACAGACTCTACAGGCATTACAAATGCGCCTTTTATATCTACCACTCTCCTGGTCGGCGGGGTGGTGTTGCCCTCTGGGAGCGGTAAAGCAAAGTAATTCGTCATTACTGTGTCCTCCGCGATTAGCACCTGCAACGTGTTAAACGTCCGTCCCATTCGGCGCGTTTTCAATAGAAGTTGAATTTTGTCAATGCCTTAACACGCCGTGAGGTGGCGATCTTAGCACAAGCGTCGTAAAAGCGTCGGTCTCGCTCATAGCATCACGCTAATCCAAACCAAAAATACCTCTGGGACGCGCGCCTGCCTCACCTGGCTGTAGCACCGCGTTCCCCGCTTACGCTTCCCCCGAGAAAAATCGTGGCCGGGCTACAGGGGCGGCGCGACGCGCTTTGCGTTTCCCTCTAGTCCGGCCGTGGTGTTCAATCACACTTTAACATGCCGCGGAATGGCGACCAAGTTCTGCGTCCAATATGCGACGCTCTTCTGGCTATCACACCTCGTTCTCTGATTACGCTTTCACCATTAACTACTACAGCTACCACACGAGTTTGCTTAATCATTGAACGGGTACGTTAGTCGTCGGGATGGAGATGAACCACTAAGCATCAAAGTGGGTGCATCGACGTTAAACGGTGCTATAGCTGCTAGACATCTATATACATTGTGCAAACTCTCTCATATAAATTTATAACAAACATTCAACTACTTCTGTAAGGACACGTTTTACTTTCGTGTTATTCCGATTCCTATGACGGAGGGATCAACCATGTTTTCTTTTTACTCATGAGCCACACAAGGCTCGAGCCTTAATAATCGTTAATGCAGTAGTCTTAACTTAGAAACCACTGACCGTAATTGATGGCCGCGATGAGCGCCTGCAGCACGAACAGCAGCCTGAGCGTGCCTCGGATCCGCCGGTGGCCGCCAAGCATCATCGCCGCCTCGCGAGCGTTTTCCCTGCTCACCAGCAGCCTCAGCTGGTTCAGCTTGCCCGTCGAGCTCGTCGAAGAGTCCCTGCGAAGGAGGCGACGATTATGGCGGACAGAAGCACTGCTGGGCTTCTCACTGACCTGGCTGGTGACATTAAAATTTCTTCTCCGAAGGCCACGACATGACATCCGGTCTATCCAGCGCTCACCCGGATGTAGCCGGATGACGATGTTAGTTAGTTAGTTAGTTAGTTAGTTAGTTAGTTAGTTAGTTAGTTAGTTAGTTAGTTAGTTAGTTAGTTAGTTAGTTAGTTAGTGTTAGTTCGCTGGTTAGTTAGTCAGTCAGTCAGTCGTCAGTTAGTTAGTTAGTTAGTTAGTTAGTTAGTTAGTTAGTTAGTTAGTTAGTTAGTTAGTTAGTTAGTTAGTTAGTTAGTTAGTTAGTTAGTTAGTTAGTTAGTTAGTTTTTATTGGGGAAAAAGCGACTTCGGCTATGTAACTTATAAGAATAGAGTGTTGGGCGAGTTGGTAGTTCATGATGAATGAAAATAGCGCGAAAAGACGTAGGACGATACGAAGCTGCGAGACAAAACTCCAAGCTGATCCAATATGGTGATCAGGGGCCGGTTGACGTACAGACGGGTCCACTGTTAAAGGGAACACTTGCGTGCAGGGCATGTTTGGATTTCGCTCTCTTGCAAAAACATAGTGGCTTAGATTTGCATGAAACTACTGGTGGTTGACAGTTCTGCCTCTTTTTGACAGACTCGTGCAGTGCATGAACAATGTTTCCCTATCCACTTGCTGTTAGAGGGCCGGCAAAATGAAAGGTGTTCATGGGAGTTTTCCCTTTAACAGTGTAACGTACTGTACACCGGACCTGCCAGAAACAAGCATGCTACAGAACCGTGGACAATCTGTTGAATGCAACCTACAGTCATCAATGGGAAACGTGCTTGATTCACCCTTATCACCCTAACTGCAGTCACTGCAGGGCAAAAGCCTATCACATGTTTCGCCAATGAACTCGGTCCTGTGTTTCGCCAATGAACTCGGTCCTGTACTTGAAGCGACCACCTTATCTCCGCAAACTTTCAACCCCCCCCCCCCCCCCCGCCCTCTCGCGCGCTTGCATTTTCTTCCGAATCCAATCTGTTCCTCTTAATGACCAGCGCTTATCTTGCCTTCGCGCTACATCGCACCAAATTAATAGCTTGACTTAATGTGAGCACATACCTGACGTTGGGGCTCGCCCACAGCGTCGCTAGCAGGAAGCACTGCACTGCCAGCGCCGACCACAGCGACACGTGGTGACCGAGGACCGAGTGCAGCAGCCAGCCCATGAGCCAGCCAACTGCACGGCCGATGAGCGCCGCCACTTCTAGCAGGTAAAACCTGGGGAACATGAATTGGACCCGTGGTCGACGTATCGTCGAACTGGCGGAGACACCTTCGCGAGACCTAATAGCCTCTCGCTATGGCGCAGTGGAAATTCTTTGACGTCGTCACGTTGTTTCATGATGTACACCTTGCCAACGTCCTGGCGCCCGTCCGCCGGGTTTAAATTGCTGAAGTCCGCCTTTATAATTACTGCACAAAAATATGAGAGTTTTTAAACTTACGAAAAATCCGTGAGCTACTCCACTCTGTGAAGGTGAATGACCAGCGAAGCTGTGTATCACACGTATTTATTTATTTATTTCAATTGTTTATACCTTTATTTATAATTTTTGAATTTATCGTATGCTGCTTTTAAGTAACACCGCCTTGATTTGCGAGGACCAGAAGTGTAGAGCGCAGGTTATTAATTTACTTATTTATTTGTTAATTGATTAATTAATTTATTCATTTCTTCACTTTTTTCATGTTTGTCTTTAGTGAACCAGTGGTGAGTACTGAGGTTTGCCCAACTGCTGTGGCACATGCGTGGTTAGAGTTTTCTGTTTAAAAGGCAATCGTCGACTATACGTTCGCAGTTCGCGGAGTTACGATATGTTCATATTTTTATTTCCCTCGCGGTCGCCGTCACGTCAGTCAATTCGCCCAATTCGTCAGCAGCCTTCTGAGCCCAGGTCTGGATGGCCACGGTCGCTTTTTTTTTTTTTATTTGAAGGTAGATAGATTCGTGACGATGATAGTTTTCTATTGAGCAGGTAATTTTTGAGTAAATAACCGTTCGCGGGTTACGAATGATGTAGTTATATGTAGCTTTGCTCTAGAATAGTATTGAAATAAATGTACATTACAGGGAATTTCTACTATAGCCCACAGAGTGTCTTCAGAATAAAATTTATTGAAAATAAACAAAAAAGAAAGAAAGCTGAACGTGTAGCATAAAACACTTACGTATAGCCTTCGTGTCCAAATAACGAGGTCGCTACGCACGTGAACACTGCAGATTACGACACGCCTTGTCGGCCTCCTATTGCGTCTTACACTGCTCGTAAACTTGAGAAGTGCTGAAGGCGAACCTTCTATACCTCATTCTTCGAACTCTTTCTTGAAGCCATGAGTTCGATATCACCCCTACTCAGGCAGGGCTTCACAACGCCAATACTTCTAGCTCCAGCAGTGGCTGAATGATTCCCTTTGACGATGCTTGCATACCTTCAAAAAGAAATTGTCAAGTTCCCTCTCGGCTGACTAAGGGACTTACCTGACTGTTCGAAAGAGCCTAGCTTGGGTGCGCTTCGTCACCACGTAGTAGCAGCAGGCGAGCATAAGCACGTGACCTCCCGTCAGACCCTGCGCAGAGATAGAGAGGTGGCTTGAACGATCGGCCAGCGCTCATGGTTTCACCAGCCCGCGTGGTTCCTCTCCAGGAGACTGACCAATCCCAAGAATGTTCGAGCTATAGATTTCCCAAGATGGACAATGAAAAGGTACCCGATTCATACCGCAAGGCATGAAGGAGCCCACCCGCACCAGACCGCTATGTGCTAACAGCTCAGACAAATAGCTATAGCTTGTAGGTAGGTATGAGACATGCAAATATCTCGTACTGTTACTAGTTGTTAGTCTCTGACAATATTCCTGCCAGGAGTCCTTAAACCTTTCAGACGGGAAAATGGCGGTTATATAACGTTAAAAAAACATGGCTGATCCCTCCGTCATAGGAATCGGTATAACACGAAAGTGAAACGTGTCTTCACAGAAGTACTGCTTATTGTGTAGTGATATATGAGAGCTTGCACAATGTCTATTCGTGTTTGGCAGCTATAGCACCGTTTGACGTGAATGCACCCATGTTGACAGCATGTCTCTATCGCGACGACTAACGCCCATGATCATGATTAAACCGTTGTGGTAGCTGACGGTGTGAACATATATCTGGACACAGCGAATCTTGAATCCCGCGTAAGGATGATATCAACAAGCTCATAATCAACACTGGTACCCGGTATGCACTTCTTCAAAGCGTCGTCAATTAAGGAGAGAAACGGCACGGTGTGCGCTTTCTAGTAATGGGTAGCCGACGCTTGTGCTCATGCATACATAACACACACTGCGCTTCAGGAACACGGGAGGTAGAGGTTCGTAGCCTGAGCCGCAAACGCGTGCGTCCCGCTGGCCTCTGTCTCTCAGGCGCTGCTCTCGCTCCACCAAGGCACGACATTCGCCCGTCGAAATCGCGTTCTTTCTGCAACGCGTGTTGCAGCAGTTTTGTTAGTCGGTGCTCTCGCAATTGAAGCAGTCGGCGGCGGAGAAATCCCTTTGGTGCACGTGGAAGCTACACTACTCCGACGAGCCGACGCACGCTAACACGAAGCCAAAGGTGAAGAACGTAACTGCGTCAAGGGTGCCTCGACGACGCCAGCGCGGCCAGTCTACCTCTCTGGTATCGAGACGCTTTAACCATGACCTCTGATATCGCTTGCAATATCGGAGTAAGCGCTAGTAAGTGTCGATCGTGAAGCATTACCTCTTTTCACATCTCACAGAGGGCGGCACCGCCCCGCTCCGCCCGCCGCGAAAGAGAGTGTGTGAAAGATATAAGGCGCGTTCGCGCTGCATCTAGCATCTCCCGACTTAGCTTAGTCGGTAGAGCATCGGGCGCTTGCCGTCGCGGCCGCAACGTCGTGGGTTCGATTCCCAGCGGGGTGTCTTTTTCTTGGTTTTTTTCTTTCACAGCAGTTGGCGTCCATTTTATCAACGTCATATCCGTGACGGATGTACTTGGTGGACCCCGGCATAAAACACTTTCGTGTTAAAAAGTTACGATGACTACGCCGATTACGGTTGCGGGAGAAAATGGCACCTTGTTTAAGTTAGGTTGCGGCATTCTCATAAGTGATCAAAACAGTAGAACAGACTGAAGAGGACAATTTGAAGAATATAAGCAAGGCTTACGGCTGATGGCCAGTCCTAACCCGTCCCCCGCCAAGCGTACATCTTACAACCCACGGAGGAGCATGGTCACAGGGTTGAGCAACAAGAACATGGTTTACGTTTCGTACAGCTTGATTTTAATGCTACCAGGACATTCGAAAAATGTCACGTGGTCCCTTATGCATTTGCCTAAGACGACTCGTTGTCTTCTCAGTCGATTGCATTGATAGCTCCTCGAAAGCTTTCTGCACCCAACGAGGTTTACCGCTGCCTCCGGGAACGAAGACATTGGAAACACTCTGCACCTCACGTGGTGTTGCAGTGCCTCCGGGATCGGCCCACTTTTGACCAAGAGGCGATGTCATGTGATGACGCCACGTCACAAATTATGGCGACCTGTGACGTCATGATTACTTCCTGCGGTGTCGTCATCACTAGAGTGCTTATTTGGGCCGGTTGGTACATTTTCATAGAAAGCGAGAAACATCGCGAACCACAGGCCGACAGCACATAGACGGACCAATCCCAAAATGCGAAGGCGCTATGGTGACCAACGAGCACAGAAATACATGAGGCCTGTTGCATAAACAAAAGAAGGTAATACGTTTGTGGGTGTGTCTTCGATAGCGCCCCTCACCAAGGAGCTTGCATATATTTCACGTGGATGATGGCTTTTCATTTTTCAGCTGATTACATAGAATTTTAACAAATACCTTGATACATGCTGTCCTCTCCGTCATATCCTTTCATGATTCATGCGCGTAAGTACACTCCCTTATACGGAATAAAGCTTTGGTTTCAGCGCTTGGTCCGTCTCCGGTCCTGTTGTCCTGTGGTTCGTGACGTAATCCCATGATGACTTTTTTCATCACTCTTGCTGACGCCGACGCACCGCAGACGCCGATAGTCACTCTTCGCATTTGATAAGGCACCTAAGGCTTTTGCCTTAATAAGGGGGCTCACCATGGGCAGGACCGAGAACACGTGCGCCAGCATGTGGCCGCTGCCCAGAGCGAGGAAGACCCGCACGAGCGAGGTGGTCGCGGCGCCCGCGATGGCGAGGCTCACGAGCGTCCGGTGTCCGTACTTGTCGCACACCGGGCCCGCCAAGATGGCGACCACGGCGGAGGTGAGCGTGAGCACGCCTTCCGACAAGAGTAGGTAGCGGCGCGACAGCACGTACACCTTGTAGCTACGAGTACACAGGCACATAGCGTAAGCGTCTCAACTGGCCTCCAAGAAAACACACATTCACGCTCTTTGAATGATTTAGCAGGTAAACTCACGATCGAAATCTATCTATCTATCTATCTATCTATCTATCTATCTATCTATCTATCTATCTATCTATCTATCTATCTATCTATCTATCTATCTATCTATCTATCTATCTATCTATCTATCTATCTATCTATCTATCTATCTATCTATCTATCTATCCGTCTGTCTGTCTGTCTGCCTGTCTGTCTGTGTCTGTTCGTATGCCTGTTCGTATGTTGTTCGTATTTCTTCCATTCCCCAATCGAAGTCATCTTGATGAGCCAGGGATGCTATTCTGGTCATTGTCAAATTTCGCCATGTCAAATTCCGCCCTTGATCAACTCTGATTGACCCAGAGGGGGCTGCTATGGCCCGTCTGATTGGCTTAAATGCCACCATCACAAATTTTCGCAATATGGCGGAATTTGATAGTGTCCAAATTAGCCCTCCTCCCCCCCTTTCCGGTCAGCAAACGCGCAAGCACTCACCGCTCGTCTTCGTGGTCGGCGAGGTTGTCGCAGACGGGCCTAGCGTACGACAGGCTGCGACAAGACTGCTGCCTGAAGATCTCAGCTATGGCCGCGGACGGCATGGTGGCCGCCGCCGTGTAAGCAAAAAGCAGAGCCTCCATCTTGCGACCCCTGAGCCAGGCGCCGAACAGAGTCCAGAAAGAAGGGTCGTTCGCGGGCTGCTCGCCGTTCTCCTCGGAATAACCGGCGGCCACTTGCCGCAGCAGCCAGCGGAAAGGTTGGGACGCGGTCGAGAGGGCCAGCCGCAGGACACGCCAAGGATTCGACATGTCAGGCGAAGCCGGACCTCGACATCCGACGACGCGCCCTCGATGTCCGAGTCTGATTCCGAGATTGACTGCCCGACGCTAAGCGAACGTGACCTTGCCAGTGCACCTGGGTGTATCTTCTTCGCGAGCTTCTCCACGCGCGCCAGCGCGAGCCCGAGCCATGATGTCGTCAGCGACTGGTGGTCCTTGCTTACTTGCTCCTTATTATATGGGGCTTACCCACTACGAGGGTTTGGCCAAGAGAAAGACAAACTTAGTATCTTTGTTTTGCAAGAGAAGCATTTTGTGACGCGCCAAACCGCGATGTGACTGCGACACACTTGCTGTGGACCACCCGGCCTGCCAACCACTCACCTTGGTCGCCTGATTCACGGACCGTGCCACTACTCACTGCTAGACTTCATACATGAATCAAATTTGTATGTGTAGTTATGACACCGCGTAGTACTATGCCTAACGGCACGCTTTCGAAATAATAAGAAAAGAAGCTTCGAAGAAGGCGTAATTATTTCAAGATGCCTTGAGGTCAGACTGCGTCCTGGGCCCTCGTGACCAGCTGTAGGTGATCCTCGAGGACCGAGGTGGTCGGACATGAATCAAATTTGTATGTGTAGTTATGACACCGCGTAGTACTATGCCTAACGGCACGCTTTTGAAATAATAAGAAAAGAAGCTTCGAAGAAGGCGTAATTATTTCAAGATGCCTTGAGGTCAGACTGCGTCCTGGGCCCTCGCGACCAGCTGTAGGTGATGTTCGAGGACCGAGGTGGTCGGATCTCTCACCCAAAGCTCGCTGGTGCTGCAGCTGCTGGGGAGCTTTAATGGTGTTTGTTTGCGGCAAGCGGACAAAACGAATAGAAAACTAAAGAAAAAAATCTTCATAGGTATAGCAGCACAAACGTAACAAGACACCTAGAAGGCACAAGGCAGAGTTATATTTATGAACTATGTGACACCAACTAGCCTGCCAGCAAATGTTATTAAGTGATACAAGGATCTACTACTCTATATACTCTAAAGAAATAAAGTAAGCCAGTATGAGGTAGAAGTTGTCCAAGTTACATAAAAATATAGAATAACTTTTGAGTCTGAAGGCTTTTATAAATTTGTTAATAGATAAAAGACTGGTAATTTCTAATATACCGTCATTTTTATGACTTATTGATTTATTTAGAGCAGTTTATTATCGCGGACTGGCAAGCTGCGCGCCGGAGCTCTGCCAGGGGCCGGATTGCACCGCTGACGGCTAAAATACCGAGAAAGTGCTGCGTCACAAGCTAGCGCAAAGCAGGTCATTTGGGTGCCAGCTCATCAGGGAGCTATGGCGAACGAGTCAACGCACATCGTTGCCTGCGCCTTTGTGCCCCGGGGCTTCTACTACGCGCCTGGTACTCTCGAGGACTCGAACATGGTGACCCCCTCTTTGCCGAGTGGCTATATTGTTATACACGTATATTGGCTAAAGACCATCGGAAGTCCCTCCCGCT
Source organism: Rhipicephalus sanguineus (assembly GCF_013339695.2). Classification (NCBI taxonomy): domain Eukaryota; kingdom Metazoa; phylum Arthropoda; class Arachnida; order Ixodida; family Ixodidae; genus Rhipicephalus; species Rhipicephalus sanguineus. Next base: position 34,770,352 of record NC_051184.2, on the reverse strand, counting down.
GGCTAATTGCGCGACGAAATAACTGAACATCCAGTTTCATGAACTTCAAGCTTTGTCATTTAACAATCCGGGTATTTTGCATGCGGCAGACCCAGTCTCCTTACGCTGTCAGTGATATCCTCTTCCCGATGGCACCCACCCAAAAAAGGGGGATGGGCCAAGGACCGAGCGTCAAGATGTTTAAGGTAAATGCATATGAAGTTAAAGGTAACTAGAAATTTAGGTTAGGAATAACACATCGAATAAATTTAAATGCTAAACGAGCAAGCGGTCAGACTATCAGATGGAGTTCAAGACAGAGATAACAACCCACGCGGAGGTAAACATCTGAGTATGAAGTTATATACAGAATCTATTTAGAAGACGGATTTAGAACCAAGAAGACGAAGACATAAAAATACACTAAAATGGTAATGTTTTTCTTTCACTTATGTAATCGAATACAGCAGAGCAGACATCCTTGTGAGTATATAGTCAAATGTAGCGCCGCCAAATGATAAAATTGCTGCAACATTTATTGCTAGTCCCGTCTCCTGAAGTGGAGCTACACAGTGTATTTTTCTTTGATAAGCATATCGGCGTTGTATGTGCCGTGATCGCAAGTGCGCGGACGATGAAGGAGCACGAGCACACATAATGGCATCACATAATGGTCCCATAATCTCTATTTTGCCGACCTTGGCGTTTGTCTCAGCGGCGCGATTTGAAAGGTTTGCCACGTCGGATACCTTTGCCAAATCGGCTTTGGCAACATCTGAGTTTCCCCACCTTAAGTATCCATAGAAAAATCGTTGGTGCTGCACTAGAAGGGCAGAAATATCAATTACCAGGATACGATGCCGAGTTCCCCCTCTGAACTTTTACCTACACAGGTCCTCGACATCCGACGACGCGCCCTCGATGTCCGAGTCTGATTCCGAGATTGACTGCCCGACGCTAAGCGAACGTGACCTTGCCAGTGCACCTGGGTGTATCTTCTTCGCGAGCTTCTCCACGCGCGCCAGCGCGAGCCCGAGCCATGATGTCGTCAGCGACTGGTGGTCCTTGCTTACTTGCTCCTTATTATATGGGGCTTACCCACTACGAGGGTTTGGCCAAGAGAAAGACAAACTTAGTATCTTTGTTTTGCAAGAGAAGCATTTTGTGACGCGCCAAACCGCGATGTGACTGCGACACACTTGCTGTGGACCACCCGGCCTGCCGACCACTCACCTTGGTCGCCTGATTCACGGACCGTGCCACTACTCACTGCTAGACTTCATACATGAATCAAATTTGTATGTGTAGTTATGACACCGCGTAGTACTATGCCTAACGGCACGCTTTCGAAATAATAAGAAAAGAAGCTTCGAAGAAGGCGTAATTATTTCAAGATGCCTTGAGGTCAGACTGCGTCCTGGGCCCTCGTGACCAGCTGTAGGTGATCCTCGAGGACCGAGGTGGTCGGACATGAATCAAATTTGTATGTGTAGTTATGACACCGCGTAGTACTATGCCTAACGGCACGCTTTTGAAATAATAAGAAAAGAAGCTTCGAAGAAGGCGTAATTATTTCAAGATGCCTTGAGGTCAGACTGCGTCCTGGGCCCTCGCGACCAGCTGTAGGTGATGTTCGAGGACCGAGGTGGTCGGATCTCTCACCCAAAGCTCGCTGGTGCTGCAGCTGCTGGGGAGCTTTAATGGTGTTTGTTTGCGGCAAGCGGACAAAACGAATAGAAAACTAAAGAAAAAAATCTTCATAGGTATAGCAGCACAAACGTAACAAGACACCTAGAAGGCACAAGGCAGAGTTATATTTATGAACTATGTGACACCAACTAGCCTGCCAGCAAATGTTATTAAGTGATACAAGGATCTACTACTCTATATACTCTAAAGAAATAAAGTAAGCCAGTATGAGGTAGAAGTTGTCCAATTTACATAAAAATATAGAATAACTTTTGAGTCTGAAGGCTTTTATAAATTTGTTAATAGATAAAAGACTGGTAATTTCTAATATACCGTCATTTTTATGACTTATTGATTTATTTAGAGCAGTTTATTATCGCGGACTGGCAAGCTGCGCGCCGGAGCTCTGCCAGGGGCCGGATTGCACCGCTGACGGCTAAAATACCGAGAAAGTGCTGCGTCACAAGCTAGCGCAAAGCAGGTCATTTGGGTGCCAGCTCATCAGGGAGCTATGGCGAACGAGTCAACGCACATCGCTGCCTGCGCCTTTGTGCCCCGGGGCTTCTACTACGCGCCTGGTACTCTCGAGGACTCGAACATGGTGACCCCCTCTTTGCCGAGTGGCTATATTGTTATACACGTATATTGGCTAAAGACCATCGGAAGTCCCTCCCGCTGGCTAATTGCGCGACGAAATAACTGAACATCCAGTTTCATGAACTTCAAGCTTTGTCATTTAACAATCCGGGTATTTTGCATGCGGCAGACCCAGTCTCCTTACGCTGTCAGTGATATCCTCTTCCCGATGGCACCCACCCAAAAAAGGGGGATGGGCCAAGGACCGAGCGTCAAGATGTTTAAGGTAAATGCATATGAAGTTAAAGGTAACTAGAAATTTAGGTTAGGAATAACACATCGAATAAATTTAAATGCTAAACGAGCAAGCGGTCAGACTATCAGATGGAGTTCAAGACAGAGATAACAACCCACGCGGAGGTAAACATCTGAGTATGAAGTTATATACAGAATCTATTTAGAAGACGGATTTAGAACCAAGAAGACGAAGACATAAAAATACACTAAAATGGTAATGTTTTTCTTTCACTTATGTAATCGAATACAGCAGAGCAGACATCCTTGTGAGTATATAGTCAAATGTAGCGCCGCCAAATGATAAAATTGCTGCAACATTTATTGCTAGTCCCGTCTCCTGAAGTGGAGCTACACAGTGTATTTTTCTTTGATAAGCATATCGGCGTTGTATGTGCCGTGATCGCAAGTGCGCGGACGATGAAGGAGCACGAGCACACATAATGGCATCACATAATGGTCCCATAATCTCTATTTTGCCGACCTTGGCGTTTGTCTCAGCGGCGCGATTTGAAAGGTTTGCCACGTCGGATACCTTTGCCAAATCGGCTTTGGCAACATCTGAGTTTCCCCACCTTAAGTATCCATAGAAAAATCGTTGGTGCTGCACTAGAAGGGCAGAAATATCAATTACCAGGATACGATGCCGAGTTCCCCCTCTGAACTTTTACCTACACAGGTCGGGGCTGGTACAGTCACCCTTATGCCTCCACTGCAACGAGAGTGAATCTCTGCATCATTTCTTTTTAACATGCAGATTGTTCACAAATCAAAGAAAACGATTGCTAGAACAACCTCTCCGAAGAATGGGCTTGAGTTTATTCCTTCCGGTGGTTCTTTCTTTTGGTGCAGCTGAAATGGGCTTTAGCCACCGGAACGTTTGCGAAGCCGTGTGCGATTTTTTACGGGAAACAAAAAGAATAGAATGTTAAGTTTATCTACAATTTAACTGTTTCAAACCTTTTTTTCTTTCTTTTTTTGAAAATCTGGATTGGACCAGTGAATTTATTTTTATACTATTCATTACTAAGCATATTCGGATTTTAAAACAATCTTATTTCCAAAATAAGGTACCACCCGTTTCATGGCCGATCCCCCACGGTGGGTTGCGCCAAGTAGCCGAGGATCAACCAACCAACCAACATCATTTTTTATCGTGCGACCAATTCAATTTACTGAGGAAAAACATTCTCAAAACGGTGTTTAATCCAATTAGAGTGGGTTTCATTACTTCTAATAATCTATCCTTGGAAGCCTCCTCATTAGATCATTGTCACCGAGATGTCTGTTTCCCTGTAGAAAAATTCTTAATTGAATCAGGGTGGTTCTAATTTCAAATTTCCTAATTAGCATTAATAAATTATTCCAACTATTCTATAATTTTATTAGTCATACAATTCACACGGGACCACTTTTATCTATAACTTATTCGTTTCCCGGCCAATCCCCCAGAGTGGGCGTGAGCCATTCATAAAGGCAATCATCATCATCGTCACCAAGAGGCACACGCGGCGGCTCGTGGCGCGAGACAGAAGAAGCAGAAGAAGCGGACGAGTGAGCCCAGGGCGCTCGCTCCCCGGCACGGCTCCAGAGCTCCCGATCCAGGACAGCAATGTGAGTCCATCGACACAACCGGGATTTTCTTGGCCCTTCTCATATATCCTTACGTTCCTCCGCCTCGTGTGGAACAAAATCTGTACCTTTGTGCTTAGCATAGGCGTGCGCACAGGAGCGCGGAAGGGGGGGGGGTTGCTCCCCCTACCTCCTAATCACCCAAGGGGGGCGACAAGTAAGCCCCATATATTACTCAGTAGGACCTGTCCTGTCATTGTTTAATGTGCAGGTTCTTGGCCATGCACATCTTTTGACGATAATGCCGGACGAGGACTCCTGATGTTGCATTCAAAGAACTGTTTACTTCTCGCCTTTACCGCCGTAAGCCGGGGACCAAAGGCAGGTCGTTGTGAACAGCACGTCATTGCTTTTTCATTTTTCCGTCCATTGGGAAGCTTGTTTTCAGTCGGACTGAGGGTGGACAGAGCACTGCGATGGATCTTGGTCTGCTCTAATTGAGAACTCTGCGCGCGCCTATATGCATGGGGCTTAAGTCTCAATCAATCACTCCCGCGAGCTGCAGAGACTGCGCGACCAAGTTGGTCGCAAATCTTTTAACATATACTCGGGTCACAAAGCAATCTCGGTCACAAATGGACGCAATTAACTGGGATATCTTGATCAAAAAGCGACTGATCCGAAACGGGAGCTGTTCGACCAAAACTGACCGCGTGCGACTATTGGCAACAGGTCACATTGCAATTTGGGCGTGCGAGAACACGGTTTGCGACCAAACTTGGTCGCGCAACCTCTGACGGTCGACCAGACGCGCCTGTTACTGCCGACCTACATTGATTTCGCTCAGTTCAGCGCAACTCACGACTCAGTCGAAAATGCACCAAACGAATTACTAACGTGCTTTTAGGGGCGAAGCTCCTTAAGGCGGCACCCGTTCGTCCCTCGTAGTCGTAGTAGTGCGTAACCAGTCGTAACGCTAGTACCAGATCTTGACCTCCAAGGTGGTGCCGGTGGGAGATTTTTCCTGTGCGTTGTTGAACAATAAAAAATTCGCAGCGTGCGCGTTAACTAAAAGCTGAATTCTTCTGTCTCTCATTCCCCATTAGCAGCCATCGGCATGTTCCAGTAGGAAACGTTAGTAGAAGTAGAAGTGTAAGTGTTAGCTAAAAGCCGACTTCTTCTGTCTCTCATTCCCATTAGCAGCCATTGTTTACCTCCAAGGTAGTGCCTGGTGAGATTTCTCCTGTGCGTGATTAAACAATAAAAATTTTGTTCAAAACGCCGTTGATTGATGAAATAAACCAACGAAAGACGCCAGATGTTTTCTAAAAGCAAAACCAAAGAACGCCAGATGTTTCTAAAGCAAAACGAAAAGACGCCAGCTGCTTAACGAAAGACGCCAGATGTTTTCTAAAGCAATGGTTTTCTAAACAATGAAAATTCACAGCGTACATGTAAAATTAAAGTAAGCTGCAAGTCATCATAACTCATCGAACCTTTAGTATAAACGCGCCCGATCTCACGTCGGTGATGATGTACTGGGCAGAATTCACGGAAGATTCACGGTTTACCGCTGAACCTCCGCAGCTTCGCCCACTCATCATCATTCACTCCGTGGATATGCTGTGATTTTTTTCTAGTGACTCTTGTTTCTCTTCCAAACACTTCTGGTTTCCCGAATATTAAAAAAAAATGTCCTCTAAATGTCTTCTAAAAACTAGAAATCAATGATTCTAGTTCAAGTTAAGTTGCATGATACGTAGTATACCTTTACGTAAGATGACGGCCCATTAACTGTCAAGATAATTTATAAAAAAATTGAGTTCACCTAAACACTGTGAGCTGGGATTGTTGGTGCACCTGGTGGAGCGCAGTGCTCAACCACGCGCTTCTTTCTGCGTGGCCTCCGTGATCTGCTTCGGCAACGCGCGAACCACAACGTTAACCCAAGGAATACATCAGGGCAGACGAATACCGACGTGCCGGGTGCCGTTGTCGGACACCTAAGGATTAGGGTCAGCTCCATGTTGTTTTTTTTTTTCTGTCGTGGGCCTTTACGTCTTTTTCACTCGGTGTTGAAAAGATTCGCTTGTTTAGAGCGACGACACCGCGCCACTCCACACGGCCTGCCCTTGTATGACCACAACCATTAGGAGTGTGCGAATATTTGAAGATCTCGAATAACTAATCGAATAGCATTCTATTCGATTCGTTGCTCGAATCGAATACTGCATATTAGAAATACTGAACATTTTTCGAATATTAAGCACCGATAAAAAAAAACCTCAATACGGGCGTGCGAATATTCGAATTTTTGAATAACGCATCAAATCGCATTCTATTTGATTCGGTGCTCGAATATAGTTTATAACAGATTCATCCATCCACTGTCTTCATCATGTCATTCATGATGTTGACTCATGAATATTGTTTATTATTTATATATCAGTTCTTTAAAAGCCGTTGACCGAAGTATGAAACTCTGTGCCGTTGACAAAGTATACCGGCTTGAGTACTGATGTATTTAAATATGCAGTTACAAAATATTTCTAAGGCTCTAGTTGCTGCTGTATACGAGCTTGCCTCAGTTTGCGTAATTGTGGTATTTTTTTGTCGGTTAAAAGTAATCGCATGTTCCTTTGTTAAAGCTTGTGTGCACTTATTTCAAATAAAATGTGAAATTCTCGGGCTGTTTCGAGAATGGTTACATTGCCATTCTATAGGGCTGCTTTGAAAATGGTCCTGCCATACTATCCACAAACTATTCGAAGAGTATTCAATTCGTATTCGTATTCGATTCGGTTCAAAAACTCGCTAATCGCACACTCCGATAAACTACGCAAATGGGTTGTCGCCTCGCTAAACCAATTCTGGTAGAACCCATTTCAATAGTAATGTCGACGTATACGCGCGAGTGGAATTGAAACAATAGAGGAACACATCGTACTGCCAGCCTTCACTGACTGATGCAGCGCTAAAACACCGAGACGTAAAACAGAGTGCACAGGACGAACGTTGTCTAGCAACTGTGTTTTAGCGCTGCATCAATCATGCAAGTATCTCCAACTAGCCCGACTTCTTTTTCTACTGCAATTTTCATTGCCTGTTTTGTCGACTGGTTCCCCCACGCTCAATGCACGCACCGGCCCTATTCTGTCCACCCCGCTTCTTTCTACACGCACGAATGCGTTTCACGCCGACTTCATTCGACTGTAGCCGGCCTCAATTTCATGTTGCCAACTCCGTCACTTCTATTCTTGTTCGTCTTCTCTGTCTGTGCACCAGCATAATGGTACATACCACTGGGGTGGATTGACCAAGGTTCACGTACCCACAGTTGCACATGCATAGTTACACATTGCCGTTAGGCCAACTTCGTTATATGGGCAAAATATGAAATGGCCCGAAGTTGGCGTGATAGGGCTTACACTACGAATATATACAAACAATATCTGCGAACAAGTTCGCGGATATCGTTAATTATTGCATGGTTGTATGGAAGAGTGTTGTGACAGCACATGTAGTTCATTCGATGGTGGTGTCGATGTGGCACAACACCAAGAAAAGAGACACACAATACACTTCAAAAAGTTCATCGCAAGACCTATTGGAAAACTGGCGGTACACACGTGCATTCGTCGGCAATGGGGCTCCGCAAATTACGGGAAGCGTATGGCCAGCACTTGCCTGGTTTTGGGCAGCGACAAGGAAAGCAGACAGCTTCGAGGAGGCCGGTCACTCTTGTTGTACCGCAGGATCTGTCTCATGTGACCGCACTGGATGAGTTTCCTTTGAGCCGCAGAGTGTTGTTAACGCCACATTGTCGCTGGGGTTTAGCTGAGATGACTGCTTTAGCCACAGTGTATTGTCAGACACAACCTAATGGAACCAAGAGACAGTGAAGCAAAGTAAGGTATAGAGGATATTACCGGTATGTTTTAACTGTACTGTAGAATAATTATGACATAAATGGAAATTAAAGGGGATGAAAAATCGGCTTACCTACAGTAGGGACCAACCTACGGTTGTAGTTTCGATGGCTACCTGCGGCAAGTTTATTTTTCATTTACTTCAATTCCTTTCAATTTATGTCACAATTACTCTACAGTACAGTGAAAACATACCAGCAATGTCCTCTATGCCTTGCTTAGCTTTACTGTCGGCTCCATCAGGTCGCGTCCAACAACAGAAACGAGGCTTCAATCACCCCCCATGGAGTGTTGTTAATGTCGCATTGTCACCGGGGGTTGTGCTGAAGTCGAAGACGTTGACGTCCTTTCTGAATACGCGCTTTGCAGACAGTCCGTGCCGCGGGCCCCGACGCACAACAAAAACGGCGGGCCCAATGTCCAGCAGCCATGGCTTGGAGCGCGGCGACACGCCGGAGCCGATTCCCAAGCAGCAGCTCTTCTCCGAGATCACCTACGAGAACCTGGACACGGCCGCTTCGGAAGCCTCGCTCCGGGGCCGTCACCGGCACAGCCCGGCCTCGTCGTCCACCACCTCGTCGGTGTCGGCGGCCTACGGCGGCTGGTCGCGTTTCTCGGTAGATCACGGCGGCGACGCCGCGATCCGCTCGGCGGCCGGCAACTCCATCTTCACCGGCCGCCTGTCCTTCAAGCGCAGCCTGCAGTGGAACCCGACGGCCTCCGCGGACCGCAAGCTGCGTGAGCGACGCCTGTCCCTCTGGCGCTACGGCTCGCTCGAGGGCGCCAGTTCGTCGCAGTTCAGGACGCCGCAGGCACCGCGCGACGGCGGCAAGCTCGTCTGCTTCGCGCTCTCCTTCCTCTCGGCTGGCGTCGCCCTGGTCGTGCTCGTCGTGTGCCTGAGGCTCACGGCCCGGAGCGGAGACCCGTTGGATGCCGCGCACCACATGCCCGCGCTGCCGTGCGACCAGTACGAGTACTGCGACCAAGAGACCAAGGCCGTCCAGCGCTGGATCAACCACACGGTCAAGCCGTGCGACGACTTTCACGAGTTCGCCTGCGGCGTGTGGACGCGGTCGCACGGCGGCTACAGCGCGTCCGACGAAGAAAAGGTGAACTGGGTGCTCAACACGCTCCTGACTCGAGCGCTGTCCGAGATGGCCGAGAAGCCGGCGGCGGCAGCCAACGGGTCGACGTTCGAGTTCGAGCTGGCCAACGATGTGCTCTTCGAGCAGTGCATGAAAACGGACTCACGAGAGCGACGAAGCCTGGGCATGGCTCGAAAGCAGCTTGCTGAGTTTGGTCTGGGCGGATGGCCTTACACGCAGCCGCACCACCATGACGTAACCTTCACCAACGTGCTGGTCACGGCCTCTCGTCTGGCGCTCAACCTGGGTCTCGCGGCTCTCGCGAACGTGCGAGTCTTCGGCAGCGCCCGAGACAGGACCTTTGAGATTGACGACCCCGTCCTGCTGCTTCGAAAAGACGACCTCTCCGGGTTCGAGATGAAGGCCAGGGCTCTTGTCCTGCACCGGCAGCTCATCGCCGAGTCCTTCTTCTACTTCGCACACACGTCTCGGGACGTCTACAAGGTGCAGGAGCAGATCCAGCTGGTGTCCCTCATTCTTGCCCATGCCACCAGGAGGGCTTCGGAGCGCCGCTTCTGCACCTTTTCGCACGTGACCACCGCGCTCGGCGAACTGGGAGTCTTGGAACTCTACATCAGAAGGCTGATGCCCGACAGGGCCAACATCTCAGACAACTCGACGGTCCTCCTGAGGAACCCGCTTGTGGCCAGAGCGCTGGACTTTGTCTTCCGCTACTTGGGACCCGAGCATCTGCTCAACTACCTCGGCTTCCGGCTGCTGGTTCACTTGTCTCCGTTCATCTTCGAGATACCCAACAACATTGTGAGGGCCCGCATGAATCAGCTGACCGGCGTCGACAAGATGGTCTGGCTCAAGGCCGAGGTCTGCCTTCGGCTGTCGGAGGAGGCGCTGCCGCTTTTCTACCTCTACGACCTGTACGCGACCAAGCCAGCCGCGTACTGGCAGAACATTGACAGCTTCGTCAGGATCGTTAAGCGAGCTGTGCTCAGCCGAGCCGTCGTTCCCTGGAAGTTTTCTCCCGAGGACAAGAAGAAGCTTTTGCGCATACTCATGCTGATGGAGTTCAAGACATTCTTGCCGCACTGGCTTCTCAACGACACGCTTCTGGAGGCCTACAACCGGCGGCTGCTTCCCAACCGGAACGCCGACATCTTCCAGATGTACTCACATGTCTGGCGCCGACGCACGCATGCCGCGCTCTCGCCGCGACCTCTGGACAAGTACCTGACAGAGCCGGAGTGGCAGGGCTCGGTCTTCGACACCATGCCCGTCTACTCATTCGCCGAGAACACAGTGTACGTTCCCATGGCGCTGTTCAACACGACGTTGCCTGGCACCCAAGACGCCTTCTACCTGCACGCCGTGGAGGCCACCTGGAAGCTTGCCTACGCCCTGGCCCCCATCTTCGAGCTGAGCAACTACTGGGACAACACTACGCTGGCGAGCTACACCGGCTACGAGGCATGTGCTGCGATCCGCTACGGTCCGTACCTTACGCCCGGCATACGTGACAGTGCGCTTCACCTCTCCTATGCCGACGAGATCTCGGTCTTCTGGAGCGAGAGACTGCTTCTCGTCCTCCTGTCGACCTCCGGCGTGAACCCTCTGGTCGGCTACGACCGCGAGCGCTTCTTCTATCTGTACACGGCCATGAGCAAGTGCAGAAGCTACGGCGTCTCGCTGCAGCCCACGTCGACGGTGACCAGCAAGCAGCGCGTCAACATCCCGTACCAGTACTCGGCCAAGTTCCGCAAGCTGTGGTCGTGCAAAAACCACAACCCCTGCAAGTGATGCAGTCGGAGCAAGAGTTCACCCGCGCAGAGACCCAAGGGCCGGGGCACCGTTTCACTGTGTCGTGCTAAGCCGAGAAAAGTGCCGCCGCAGTCAAATGAAGTGCTCCACTGCAGGTTCCTTCTTGTCATTGGTTCCTTCTTGTAGCCTCGTGCGCCTTCTTCTCGCAGTCGATAGAAAGGCCACGAGGCTACGTGTGCTAAACGCTAGCGCCAATAGACATTTTTCTTGTGAATTGTCAAAACGGCCCAATGAAGGCGGAGGTAATGGCACGAGAGGTCGCTTGTCACATGTACACAAGATGACAACCATTGCTCAGCTTTATTGTACTAAGATCCATGAGCTCTAGCGAATAGTGAGCTAAACCAAACCAAGCATACTGCCCTAATTAGCTATTTGCTAATTAATACAGCACACGAAGCCTTGCGCCCCATCACCTCTTGTGCGGCACGAATCCAGACCAGGTAACTCTCTATTTCTTTACATTCTCTCTCTGCGAAGAACCAAACACTTACATTAGCCAGTAAGGCGCAAGTTCTAGTGCTAAAGATACGGTGCCTGGAATCTCACAGTACTGTGAAAAGATGTACAGAACTGCAACTTTCCTGCTCGATGCTGGCATCGCTGATACTTATGCTCAAGAATATGCATAGCTTTTCTTTTCCTGATAGCACCAACGTTAAGATGCAATCCAAGCGAACGATTTTTATTTTGCGGCAGCAGCCATGAAAAGACTTGTACGAGGAGTGTTCTCTAGGCCTCGTTACACAGATTTTTACAGCAGGGCTGTTATGGTCGAGGTTTGCAGTGTGTCGTAGATAGAAAATGATCATGAACCGGCACTCGCTCTCTTCGCCTTCTTCATCGTCGTCATCATCTTCATGATAACACTGGTGGGCGAAAGAACGATTAATAGTCCCGCGCATGTATTCGACGATGCTCTCCTATTTCGGGGTCATCGACCGTGGGTCTCATGACTTCAATCTAGAGCGCACGCTCTTGGTGCAGGCTTGAGTGCGTCCGCCTTTGAGATGGAAATGACGATCCCGATTCTACAGTCATACGCAAGCGTACCGCAAAAAGACGAAACGGAAGAGAAAGAAGGCCTACACGTCTGCTAGTTTTGCACTTAAATATGGCCAACCTTGCCAAGTGTCTCAGTCTTCCGTTTTGCTATTTTTGCAGCCGTTTAAAATCCGAAGCGGTAAACATATCGGCGAGTAACTTCCCAGACTTGTTTACCTCAGAGTTGAAACGGAAGTATTTCAATTACAGTGAGTGTCACAGAAGTATACAAGAACCCAAAGAAATTTGATTGCAAGTAATTAGTTAAGGCAGGTAGCGCAAAGAGACACGGACACAAGCGAAGAATAAGTGCACAGGACAAGCGCCATCCTGTGCACTTATTCTTCGCTTGTGTCCGTGTCTCTGCGCTACCTGCCTTAACATGAGTTCCCACAAACTAGCCCAGTTATCCGTTCTCGTAAGTAATTAGTTACATGCAATTCGTAGCGCACATGTTTGCTTCTGGTAACTTATCTTACAGCATACTTTGTCCTACAGGGAAATGCACATTTTGATGCAATGTACTAATTAACCTATTCGCGGCTTATTTTACTGTTCTTATGACATTCAGTAGCCGCAACTTCCGCGGTAACCTAGTTGGGTTCTGAAATTAACCTTTCTTTCTTTCTTTCTTTCTTTCTTTCTTTCTTTCTTTCTTTCTTTCTTTCTTTCTTTCTTTCTTTCTTTCTTTCTTTCTTTCTTTCTTTCTTTCTTTCTTTCTTTCTTTCTTTCTTTCTTTCTTTCTTTCTTTCTTTCTTTCTTTCTTTCTTTCTTTCTTTCTTTCTTTCTTTTTGTGCGCTATAAGAAAAACCAATGAACCCATATCAGAACATCGGTCGACTCTTGCACAAAATCGGCAGACCTTCTGGCAGACAATCCGGGTTACAGCAGTTTTGTTCCTGTGCTTCGAAGGAGCGGACTGAAGGCATCGCTAGCTATATCCCGTATAGGTCACATAGCGGCATAGGCGTGCGCACGCGCCGGGGGGGGGGGGGGGGTCCCTCCCCCCGGAAAGGGGACCAATGCCAGGCCGTTGTGAGAACATCATTGCTTCATTTTCATTTTTGCAACAATGGCGGAGCTTGTTTTCGGACTTGACCAACCGGGAGGGGGGGGGGGGGTTGCGGTGTAGCTTGACTTCTCTTAATGCAGGACCCTGAAAAACCCACACGTGACAGATATTCAGCGTGTGCGTGTAGATGAGGCGGTAACAGAGCTGTTGGCGGTGGAGCTTGAAGCTTACCTATGTAGCCTGCGCATAAGCTTACAAATCATCCACCTTATTCACCTTATTACCTCAGCCACTTATGCTTCTCCTTAAAGAGCACACCTTCCGCGTGCTTCTAGTGTGCTGAAGAGTTGATGGGCAAACAGACATCTGGAAACGCGCCTATAACCCTCCTTTCGCAGTACTTGCATGCTGCGCTAGTTCGTACATGCTCAGTGGAATACACAACACAAGTCTCCATTTTGTGACGGTTACGAGTCGTGTGTATCCCAGTGAACTCTCGTTTGAGTTTCGTCTCAATTCACAGAAGAAAACCGATTGGCTACACTATATGTTTCGCGACTTAGATTACCTTTCTACGCTTTGATGTAATCTCAAGGTAACTCCTCCAGGATAACACAGCCCCACGCGGCGTTCCTGTGCGCATTTCTTAGTGAAACCCTTTTTTCTGAGCGCACAAGCAAGACAGCCAACGTAGGCCTTTTGCTAATAACTGCGCGTAAAATGAGGTACGTAACATCGAATATGTATTGTGTTTTGTGTCTTGTTTTACGGTCTGTAGCAACGTATATTTCAGTCATGGTGTAGCCTATACTGTTCATGTCGAGTGACGTTCCTTGTCTACACTGAGTATAAAGCTGGACACTTTATTTCCTTAGTTTCAAAACGAACAGAAACATTTTTTAATATGAAAAGTACTACATACTGACATGGGCACACCTCTAAAAACCAGTCAGAATGCAGCAAAAGTTACATTTTGATTGCGGTATCCACATGCAGAAACGAGCACGCGAGTGGCATGCACTATAGGTCCCTATGCACTCCACCCTCTCTCCTTTCCCCTTTCCAAGAAAAATAAATGTAAACAAAGGGTAACCAGCAGTGCTGCAGAAATTGCCGAGATGTTTAAAGTGTGTGATGAGCGAGCTTAAAAACTGTGTGCACAAACCTTACTTTATTGTACGTGACAAAGACAAATGAGAATTGATCGAGACGTTGCTCCAACGAACCGATTGCAAATTACAAATTACTACACAGCTAAACTGCACATGTCGCAGCTTATCCTGCCCGTGTCGTCGCTCGTGAGCTTGATAGCGAGAATTAACACGGCGGACAGGGTTGCCAATGGTGGCTACTTTTCGCCAAATTGGCGAATTTGAGAGGCCCGTGGCGACCTAATATTATGAATGGCGACATTGCGAATTTTTGGCGATTTTCGGCTTGGGTCTCCACTGAGTTATGCATCCTAAGCTCAGTGTCTTCCCAACGAATGAGCGGCAACATTCTCTGTATTTTTCTTGGTTTTAGACCCACGAGTAGAATGTGCACATTACGCGTCGTTCGGTATGTCCGTCGTGTAATTCGTGTCTATCTCCTCAATTAATCTAGATGCAAGAGGTATTGGAACGTCCCCCAGCGACACTCTATAGCAAAATATAATTCAGCGGACTTCCTTCCTTACCGCGAGGGGGCAGTGCTTGACTATAAGTTTATGGCTTTAGGTGCTTTAAGTTTATCTAAAGTATCGCGCTCCTGAAGGGGCTAGACGACGGGTTGGCCGCGTGTTCCGACTATTTGTTCCGCCAAAGCTCCAACTGTTCTGAATGGCTTGGTGACTTATTAACTGTTGCAGTACCGCCAATTTATCTCGTAAAGATTGTTTTGGAATAGCGAAGAGAGGCGGATGCGCGGCTATTTGTGCAATAAAAAATATTTATTGAGGTATTTTCCACTGTTTTTTGGGAGCGTGTGCAATGAAAACAACTGCTATATAACATTTTACATTGTCTATCTCTTCATTAATAACTGATCGGTTTGGGACGTGTAGATATAGGTGACTATAAGAAAGGGTCGGTGGCGTCCTTTATCACATTAGTTCTCACTTAAAAGGTGTAAGACTCACTGATGATCGGTTCCTGCGAGAATTCTGTCGTGTTACCTTCAATAAACCTTTTAATCCTTTTAATTCATATGAGGGCACGTAAAGCTGTCTACAAACAACGCTTTCACGGTTTTCGCCCAAGGTTTACCACACTTTTACCTTTGAAACGAGCGGACAGGGATGGAGGGACATCATGAGCGTTTCATTCATTCACCTTTGCGCCACCACGCACATCTTGCGGCTAGTCGGAGAAGCAGCACCATGCACTCCCATGGTGAAGCGGGCGATGCGACTGGTATTGAGAAACGTCAATATAATTTAAGGGTCTTGGATGGTACTGTATTCTACGGGGATATACGTGACTGGAAAATTTTATTACTAGGTATGCCGCACATATCTAGAATGGCGACATTTTTGGCGAAATTTGTTAAGAAATGGCGACTTTTGGCGACTTTTTGCTCGTCGTTTGGCGACATTTACTCGAAAGTCAGTGGCAACCCTGACGGCGGATACAAATCAGCGCTGACGTAATGCCGCGATAGCGCAAGACGTTTAGAGAGACTTCTTACCTTCCATAGGGAGCGAGCGCCATTGCTGGTGGCGACACCTGGGCCGTTTATGGCCTGTATCTTAGGGCAAAAATCTTTTCTATATTTTCCACTTTCAGTGAAAGTGACGTGGAAAACAAGAATGTAAGATAGAAATGCGGTGGGGTGGGGAAGCTGCGTAAGACTGAAAACTAATTCGAGGTGATGCAACAGTGGTTAAACAATACGATATCGCTAGAGCCAATGTTTTGATAAGGAGGATACTTGCCTCGCTCAGTTCTGGAGCAACACATGTCGTCCTTATCGATGCGTTGGCTCAAGCGATATCCTATTGTTTGACCACCGTTTATCGCTAAGTTAACAGCCCGCTGTGGTTGTTTACCGCAGCTGCTTCTCTACAGGTGCATCTCGGTGTATTTCGTCATACGTCTACCGCTGGTAGATCTCCGCTGCGCTAAAGCTTACTATGCTGTAGCAATCAGGTGAAGAATATGGCTTCGCCTTTAACAAAAAATGCCTTATAAACCACTTCATGAGGCATCATGAACAGTAAGAGAACATTCCATTTGTCACACCACGCTTCCATCACAACAACACCGGTCACGAGTGTGGTCACTGTTCTTTCCTGAATGGTTCTAATGAAATTCAGTAACAGATAAAACGGTGAAACATGCAAAAAATTGCGAGCATATTCGCTTCCTGAGAAATACATATATATTGCGTTTATAGTTTGAGGCGAGGTCGCATGAACACAACGAGTAGTATGCCTAAAGATACATAGATCCCTGATTAAAGATACACGGACCAATGGATTTTCCATCAAACCCTAATTTATTCGTAGTATGGGCACTTCGTCCAATATCTAGCATCCCAGGGTGAATTTGCCGCATGGACTCATCAATGCCAGACTATGAGAGTACAAGGAAATTTCGTTTTTAATACAACTTGCCATTCGCATACATGTGATCGGGGCTGTATACATTACAAATCCCCATGAAATGGAAGGTACAGTTGTAACTGCATTGGGGAATCGACCAGCTTTCTGAAACAAGAAGTACGCGCTCTTCTTATCGTATTCGCACGCACGAGCCAACGCAAAATAAATATGGCACTATGTAACGATGAAGACATTTTAAAAGCGTGTTCGTGTTTGAACTATTCAAACCAGCACAGTTCTTACTGGTTAAAACAACAATTCTCGTTTTGCCAAACCGAGCTTCCCGGTCGGCGTCAGTATGCACGTGTGCTGCGTTCATGCGTTCATTCTGTGTGCGATTATCCTGAAACTCGAAGAAAAGAAATGAAACAATTGCGGCGGCATTTCTCGTCGCAGTGCAAAAGGCTTTTCCGACGCAAATGTGACGCAAAACATTGCGCCCACTTAAGTCGAAGATCCACACAAAGCAACGGGCAAGGGCCCTTCATTACAGCTTCTGAACACACAGTCGTGACTATAGAACGAAATCCAATCAACAACTTCCGAAAATCGCTATACACTGAAACGGCACCTAGAAGTCTATGACTAATTATGCATTCACGTAAGTCAGTACAGTATATCACGTCACATGTATACAGTAAGTACGTTAAAGAAGTCATCTGTGCATAGGCTGGCGGTTTTCGTCAAAGATGTTCGCACTACTTTCCACTCTTAAACGTGAAACTATCGTTGGACCAAAACTTGTAGCCGTAGTCGGACGCTGGAAAACTAGAGAGCTGCAACCATAGAGCACATAAGATCACCATTCCTCCATTTGCTATCAATTTGGAGGGGGGGGGGTGTTTAGTGACAGAAAAGTTGGTAAGAAGTTCCAAAACGGTTGCTGTCAAAGTTTGTGAATTCACGGGAAGCTAGTGCAATCATTTAAAAGGTGGCGTAGTCACCATACGTTCCGATTTAGCGGTGTTTCTCGGCTTTCTAACAGATATCCGCGAAATAGCCTTCGCAATCTTGACGAAAACTGTCCAGCAGATGCATATATATATATATATATATATATATATATATATATATATATATATATATATATATATATATATATATATATATATATATATATTCAAGCACCAAAGTCTCTTTCTAGCGAACAATTTTTCTACAGCTTCAGAAACTACTCGTACGTTTGTCCGAACCAATGCAGCTGCAAATGTGAACACATTAGGCAGGCAGTGCGTTGCTGTTGCAGGGGAACACATTATTGATCGATCACTATAAGTACACGAGCGCCGATTAGCTAAGCTTGCACACGTCGTATGCAGGGTGCATTCAAGTGACGTGAACGTACGCCATCTTGTTGTACGGTTCGCAGATTCCGCTGTGCTGCTGAAGATAAACAGATTGCGATAAAACGCCACACTTTTCACTGTGCTGGCTGCACAAAATAATTGCATAATCAATGACGATAGTTCTCTCGAGCATACCGACGTTTGAGGCCCGTCACTACGGAGAAGGGTCACAATGGACGTATTGCGAAAAGGATACGATTCCCTCAAAGCGATCGGTCAAAAGTACAACCCCGCATATTCATATATATATATAAAGTGGACGGATTTATTTTCCCTCTTCTGTGCGACACTGAGAAAGGGACGATAACAAAGATATCTGCACAAGGGCGCTCAAGGGCATTCAGTTTATAAGACGCTGCTTTTGACTAGCGCAAGCATGCAGTTCTACCGCCTGCTTATGCATGTACAGCGCTAATACTATACGCACGTAACAACGTGTACACTTCTGTGCTCGAGTTTCCTGGAAAGGTATATTGCGTGTAATATAAGTCTGAGGTAAATATTTCCGAGAGGTGTAGCACGGAAGTGCCAAGAGGGCCGTATACCAAACGATAGCGTCCATAGTTATCTCTGGATCACGATTGCTGAACGTCCCTTGGAAACTTTTTCAGTTGCCACTCTAGGAACCTTGTAAAAGCTACGAGACATTCCACTGTTTAGGACCGGTGTAGGACACTGAATTAGGCACGTTAGTGCAGCTTCCATGAATGTTGCCAAAAACAGCCCACAGCTGCACAACGAAAGAAAGGAAGGACCGTGGTGGGTACGACACCAATACGGCAATCAATCCCATTTTTGTTTTACAGTAAGCCTCTGTTTCACTGACATGTCAACGCGGCTTAGCCGTATATATTAAGTCCTAAGACGTGGTAGCTAATGTACAATAATTGAGCGTTAATTCTAGGAGAAAGTCCCACGTTATAATTGTAACAACAAACAATGGTGCGTAATAGTGAATGTGCGAAGTTCTACACTGACGTTATGGCATAATCGCGATGTGAGAAGCTTTGACGATTGCACCGGATCATGCGAGAGGCATGTGCAAACGCGTCGGGCTCTTAATCTGCCATCGTACATGTTGAGGTAATAAAAAAAGGACCTTCTGGTCAACTGTTATAAGGACACACGAACGACGCGGACAAAACTCGGCGGGTGTCTTCCACCTGGTGCTGGCGGAAGCACAGTCAATACATAATGAAGGTTCATGTAGGGAGGAAGCATCGCCTCAAGTTGCCCGATGCAAACACTATCACTTTCATCCCGTGACACGTGTATACGCACCCCTATCTCACGACCGTTCGTATACAATGAAACAGTAGGACGCACTTCACGTACATTTGTTACTATAGGTGCTAATCTGTGCGTCGTGCTCCTACTTGACGGGTAGAGCCAGTGGCTCAAAGTCGGTACTAGCGACGACCGCTACGTGCATGGGTCGAGAGCAGGACTTCATCACTTCCTGAAAAACTAATGCAGTAGCTACGACGCACGCGTACAGACATCGGAAGTAGCTGAGCAAGCACGCAGCCATACACTCGGGCCAGGGACAAGTGCGTTACCACAGAGCAGTGTTTACATGACTAGCGCGTCGCATTTGCTAACGCATCAGGTCAACACGTAGTTCCGAGTACATGGCATGTTGTGCAACGTTCGACGTTGCACAAAACGCCCGACATGCCAGTCGTATTTTAAGCACCCCATCACTAAGACTAACCACTTTATATTCCATCCACACCGATTCGACGCGACGCGGTAACTGTTCGCTGAAACGACTCGCATCTTCGATAAATATAGTGATGCGATGCGCTATATACAGGCGAATTCCAGGCACGGCTGGTGTCATTGGAGTGTTTTAGCATAGCGTCACCACTAACGCTTCCCACCTGGCATGTATGACAACGGCGCGTGCGCAATCGGCGGCGAGTGGTTTTGTCAACAAGAGTGGTAGAACGATAACTCTACGCTACAATATTCACTTATACTAACAACGCAAGCGGCAGCCACAGGTAACACATTTAAATCGACGCGTCCTCAGCGTTGGCGCGTTCGTTTTACGCTTCGCCATGGCTGCACGGTAAGTTAGGCCTAACACTGCTCCACGTGGTAACCGGAGATTGCAAGTACCTTACTATACACATTTTGGGCCACGAAAAACAGCCCGGTGTTTGTGAAGCACAAAAACGAACGTGCGGACGCTGTCTACAAAGACATACCGATAACATATATCAAATGTGCTTCGTGTAGCCGCCGCTTAATATCAGCTTTCAGTGTGCGCGATGTACGCGGCAGCTAAGCTGCACCGTCTCAGCACTTCAATCGTTGATAGGCGCCGGGACCGCATCCTCTTTGGGCATGTCTTCGTACATGACGCCCTCCTGATGAATCTTCGTCACGTAGCTGTAAAGAGAGACATACGGGAATACGTTTTAGCAAGATTTCTGACACTCGTCAGCAAGGAACCAGAGAATCGCTGACTATAACTGTCAGCAGCAGTGTGTGCGGTCTAATTCTGGCCAGCATAGCAGACTAGCTTACTCTCACCGCTGAAAAAAGCTTTCGGCCGAATTACGGAACGCAATGGAAAAAACGCCTTTCCTGAAGAGCGGTACCTAACTGGTCTTCCACCGCGCATTCTGAACACACTTCCTGCCACTGCACATGCTACCAAACTCAACGACGTGCTCTAGAAGCCAAACTCCATCGCCTCGATGAAAGACCACTTTCGGAAACCAAGGTGCTGGAACCTTGGCCTACGGTTTCGCACGCGCACAAGGCCATAAATGCCCTATTGTGCACCTTGAAGTTGACTGGAATTTACAAACGCTTGCGAACTACAAGCGCGTGTTCGTGTTCTGTGTATTCACACTAACTGCTCATCTGTTACTTTTAGCAGCGGAGCTGTGATAGGGCTGGGCCTGACGACAGATGAGCGTCCGTCGTGTCACGCTCCGGTTCCCAGACACACCCATAGATGCCGTAACTGCCTTGGCCGCAGACGAAGTGGTATTTCTAAGGGGCGTTGGCTGGAGAGGTGGTAACCAATGCGATGCCGCGCTGAGCGCGAGGACAGGCGCGGTGGAGACGAGGCGGGCAACCGGCTACGGGTAGAAGAGCGGGGTTTATGTTCGCCGCGCCCTTTCCGAAGATGGGCAAGACGTGTCGTGCACCGGAGGATGAAGTCGCGAGTGGCAGCGGGAATTTGCACGAGAGCGCTTCTGCTTGGACACCTCTCCCAGCGTGGAACTGGCTTTAGATTTAACAGCGAGGCGGCTCTTAGTCGAGGTTTCCGCGTCCGGTGATGGCGTAGCGCTAGTCACGTGGTCTCGCGGTGTGGCGAGAGTGGGAGTAGGCAAGAAGGGAAGGGCAGCGCCGCGCCAAGGTGGGCGAGGGTGAGGCGCGGTGGAAAAGGTGAATGAACAAGACGCGCGCCAAAAGGGGAAGTGTTAAAGTAGTTAGGGCTCAGCGGAGAGGGTGAA
The DNA here is from genome assembly GCF_013339695.2 of Rhipicephalus sanguineus. Classification (NCBI taxonomy): domain Eukaryota; kingdom Metazoa; phylum Arthropoda; class Arachnida; order Ixodida; family Ixodidae; genus Rhipicephalus; species Rhipicephalus sanguineus. Next base: position 34,748,934 of record NC_051184.2, on the reverse strand, counting down.
CGAGTGAGGGGCGCACCAAAGGTGGGTGAGGGCGAGCCTGACGAAGGAGGGCTTCAGCTTCGCGTTTCGACGGTGTTAGCGAAGTGGAGCTGGCCGCATCTTTTTCTACTCTCTTTCTTCTCCCCACGTGTAGAGTAGTCAACCGAGCACGTGCTTGGTTAACCTCCCCGCCTTTACTTTTCACTTTTTTCGCTAACTTTCCCAAGTCTGCTGAACAAATATACAGATCGTAGATCTGTGCCTGTCCTGGAAAAGTGAGTTGGCAGTGGGTACGTACGCGATGAGACCAGCCGAGATGAAGGTGATTCCAGCGGCCACCAGGTAAGGCAGTCCCGGAAAGAAGCCGATGGACCAGTTGAAGAGCGACGTGATGAGAATCTCGCCAAGGACAGGCACCACCGCGTCGAAAGAGGCCAGAAACGAGAACACCTTACCTGCAAGGATATTACAATTGAGGTGGCGATTTGCTGCACACTGGAAGTCGCAGGGTACCGTATGAGGAGCGTGTCGCCGAAAAAACTTGTCAAATCGGTTCATAATTAATGAGTCCGACGAAATTAACTGTTGATTTTACCATGCCGCTAGGAGGCGAGAGCCACTGTCATCATATGCACTCTCCCTCTTTGACTGGGCTATGGAGTCCGCTATTGTTTCACTTTCGTCTCTCTTTAAAGCAGGGGCGTAGCCAGAAATTTTTTTCGGGGGGGGGGGGGGGTTCAACCATACTTTATGTATGTTCGTGCGTGCGTTTGTATGTGTGCGTGTATATATACGCAAGCAAAACTGAAAATTTTCGGGGGGGGGGGTTGAACCCCCCCCCCCCCTTGGCTACGCCCCTGCTTTAAAGGTCGTCTCAAGGTTGAGTCCATTTATTAAGGTTTCCTTTTTAGCATGGCTTTGATGAGGCTCGTCCAAGTACACATTCAGATAGCGTATACTAAATATTGTACTCACCCACTTCGTCCTGTCCCACCAGTTTGGAAAGATGGGTACGCACCCCGACCTGGCCCAGGAAGGTAGGGATGCCGGCCACACAGTCTGCGCAGAGACGGCAAATGCGTGCTGGACACAAGGCATGAGAGATGAGAACGATTCGAAACGGGCTTAATGCGAGTAGGAGCCACCGTATTATGCGAACCACATCAAGACTCCCTCCTTTCCATTTCTTATCTTCTTTTCGTCGTTAGGATTATCGTCAGCCTTTATTATGTCCCTCGGCCTATGTATGGGCACCGCGGACTGAAAGGCCTCTGCCTAAGACCATCAGTTACCTGTCTCGCCAAGAGTCCAATTCAAACAATGCATTGTACAGAATGCGAATGACAGACGCTCCGCTGTTAGAAATGAGGAAGACAACGATGGGTGGCTGTGGTACTCAATTCTTGGCCAATCCCCCGCAGTGGGTGTGAGCCATAGTTGAAGGCGAACAAGAACAAGGTTGTCGATCTCACAGCTAGTTCCAACACAGGTAGCACATTGTTTACTATACCTATACATATACGTATACCTGAGTTCTCTCTTTAATATGCAAGACCTGTCTTCTCGTCCCTCGACGATACGCATACGATACCGCTCGTACGGCGGTCGTTAGTTTTTTTGTTTTTTTTTTTGATATACTAAACTTTTACTAGATTGTAACGACACTGCTCGAATACACTGATCATAGAGGAGAGGACGATAAACTTTATTAAAAACTGGCCCAGCAGTTTTTCTTTTTTGGGGGGAAGGGGATCAATATAGAACATTACTTTTTAGGATAGTGCTAAGCAGTTCACTGAAAATCCGTGCCCGTACCCGCCATGGATTCTTTGACCGATCTTTATTTGACCGGAAACTTCGAGCGAGAATTCGATCCTGCAGATGCTCAACGCATATTTCATAATATAAGTCTGCGTACAGCTCTCCCGCAGTATAGTATGCAGTACGCTAGAACGTTACCCTTTTTTTTCCAAACATAGCGCCCAGCAATGGAGCTGCCGCTCCCTTCGTATTTCTGCAAGTTGGGGCTAAGGCTAAACTCTCACATAATAGATCCTCACACGCAGTACTCTAAAATCGTGTCCTTTTAGCAAAACACAAACGCAGCGAAACTTTCGCAAAACAGTTATTTAGGTTGTGAAGAGGTTTATTGGTCGTTGAAAGACGTAATGGTCGTCAGCGGCAAGCAAGCGAGAAGAAGCGTCCAGAGGCACAGCGGCGATCCGAAACACGAGCCGAGCGAGCCGAGCGTTGGCGATGCTGCTGGATGGAGGCGCCTCTTCTTCTTCACAATCGCCCCCGCTGAAAAAGGAGCCATCCTGGCGACCTAAGAAGTTTCAGGTAGAGGCTCATGGTACGGCTTGAGGCGGGAAACATGGACGATGTCACGTCCACGCCGGCGCATGTCATCCGATCGAGAAACTGGCTCGATAAGAAAATTAACTGGAGAGGTTTTCTCCAAGATGGTGTAAGGGCCCTCGTACCTTGGAACGAGCTTCGAGGAGAGTCCCGGAGTCTGGTATGGGACAGAGAGCCATACGAGAGACCCTGGGGCATAGCTAGGGTCTGGAAGTGAAGTGCTGCGGTTTTCTTTCTGTCGCTGCTGCTCTTGCGAGGTAAACGTGCGGGCGAGCTGGCGGCACTCTTCGGCTTGTCGAGCAGCTTCGGAGACAGGTGGACACTCGGAAGCATCAGGACGGTAGGGAAGTAGGGTGTCAATAGTATGTGAAGGCTCGCGTCCGTAAAGGAGAAAGAAAGGCGAAAATCCGGTAGTTGTTTGTATCGCGGTGTTGTATGCGAATGTTACATAAGGGAGAACACGGTCCCAGTTGGTATGGTCAGATGCGACGTACATCGAGAGCATATCACCCAGGGTGCGGTTAAACCGTTCCGTGAGCCCGTTAGTCTGCGGGTGGTATGCTGTGGTTGTCCGATGAATGACGTGGCATTCCGAGAGCAGAGCTTCGACGACCTCGGAGAGAAAAGCGCGGCCTCTGTCACTAAGGAGCTCTCGAGGGGCGCCATGTCGAAGGATAAAGTGACGTAAAATGAAAGAGGCGACATCCCGAGCGGTAGCGCTAGGCAAAGCGGCAGTTTCGGCGTAGCGTGTCAGGTGGTCGACAGCCACGATAATCCACCGGTTGCCATCTGCGGTCATTGGAAGGGGACCGTAGAGGTCAACGCCGACGCGATCAAATGGCTTGGCAGGGCATGGAAGCGGCTGCAATGCGCCGGTCGCACGTAAAGGTGTCGATTTGCGTCGTTGGCAGTCAGGACAGCACTGCACGAATTTCCGCACACAACTGTACATGCCGCGCCAGTAATAGCGATGGCGAAGGCGCTCGTATGTCTTGAACACCCCGGCATGGCCACATTGCGGATCGTCGTGAAGAGAGGCGCATACTTGTGATCGCAAGCTGCGTGGAATGACCAGTAGCCATCGGCGGCCATCGGCAGCGTAGTTGCGGGGATGAAGCAGTTGATCGCGGATGGTGAAATGGGAAGCTTGACGACGGAGGGATCGAGATACAGGAATGGTGGATGTTCCACATAGATAATCAAGAAGAGAAGCGATCCACGGGTCACGACGTTGTTCGGTGGCAATGGAGTCGAGATCGAGAGATGACAAGGGGTCGACGCATGTGGTTGCGCACGCTGGATCTGGCGGTAAAGGTGAGCGGGAGAGGGCGTCAGCGTCAGAGTGTTTGCGTCCGCAGCGGTATACGACGCGAATGTCGTACTCCTGGATGCGAAGTGCCCATCGCGCTAGGCGGCCAGAAGGGTCCTTCAACGTGGCGAGCCAGCAAAGCGCGTGGTGATCGGTTACTAGATCGAACGGGCGGCCGTATAAGTACGGCCGGAACTTTCCAAGCGCCCACACCAGAGCCAAACACTCTTTTTCAGTCACGCTGTAATTCGTTTCGGCTTTCGTCAGCGTGCGACTAGCGTAGGCGACGACGTATTCGGAATAGCCGGGCTTTCGTTGAGCGAGGACAGCGCCAAGCCCGACCCCGCTGGCGTCTGTGTGTACTTCGGTAGGAGCCGTCGGATCGAAGTGACGAAGAATAGGTGGGGAAGTGAGCAGGCGGCGCAGTGTAGCGAAGGCTACGTCACATGCAGAGGACCAGGAGGAGAGGTTCACGTCGCCGCGAAAAAGCTGGGTTAACGGTGACATGATGGATGCAAAATTGCGAACAAAGCGCCGGAAATAGGAGCATAGACCTACAAAACTTCGAAGTTCCTTCATGGTCGTGGGCTTAGGGAATTTCGCGACTGCACGAAGTTTTGCAGGGTCAGGTAATACGCCCTGTTTGGACACGATGTGGCCTAAGATGACGAGCTCCCGGGCAGCGAAGCGGCATTTCTTGAGGTTAAGCTGAAGGCCAGCGTTGGTCAGACAAGTCAAAACGTGCCTGAGGCGACGGAGGTGTGTAGGGAAATCATGGGAGAAAACCACGACATCGTCGAGGTAACACAGGCACATAGACCACTTTAGACCACGTAGTGTATTATCCATAAGTCGTTCAAACGTAGCAGGCGCGTTACAAAGTACAAAGGGCATGACGTTAAACTCGTATAGGCCATCAGGTGTAATAAACGCAGTCTTCTGGCGATCGGCTTCAGCCATAGGAACTTGCCAATAGCCAGACCGCAAGTCCAGTGACGAGAAGAATTCTGCTCCGTGAAGGGTGTCAATGGCGTCGTCAATGCGCGGCAAAGGATAGACGTCCTTGCGGGTTATCTTATTCAAACGACGGTAGTCCACGCAAAACCGGATAGATCCATCTTTCTTACGCACCAGTACGACAGGAGACGCCCAGGGACTGTGCGATGGTCGAATAACGTCTCTACGAAGCATGTCTTCGACTTGGTTGTTAATGACGCGGCGCTCTTCAGCGGAGACGCGGTATGGTCTTTGACGCAGCGGCTGCTGTAAACCGGTGTCGACGTAATGTTGTACTTGCGACGTGCGGCCCAGCTGAGGTTGCGACACATCGAAAGAATTCCGGAACTCGTGCAGAAGAGCAAGTAGGTCAGCGTGTTCGGCAGGGGTGAGGGTATCGGCGATGGCACTGGAAAATATATCACTGGATGACTCCCCGAGTGCCGACAGGGCATTTGGTGGGTCGCAGCAGTCATCCGGGACGTCAACCAAAGACGAAGAGTCGAGATCTTCCACGCGGCCGAGACATTCGCCTGCAAGCAGCGTGACAGGTGCAGAGAGCGGATTCAAGACGAATATATTGCTGCTGCCGGCGGCGATGTCAATCGTTGCGAAAGGTAGCGGCAGAGCTCTACGACTCGTGAAGACATCGGACGGCGTGAAAAAGACTGTAGCGTCGGTGTGGGCGTTGCAGGAAACAGGGACCAGTGCGAAAGTGCCAGGCGGAATGTCGGTATCCTCACGAACGAGCAGCTTGGGCGGCTGATGAAGAGCGTCAAGTAATGGGCGTCACACAATGGGGAAACTCAACTTCGGCGCGTGCGCAGTCGATGACGGCATTATGGCGGGATAGGAAGTCCCACCCGAGGATGACGTCATGCGAACAGGCAGAAAAGGACAATGAACTCAACGATGTACAGATTGCCTTCAATGACCACTCTTGCAGTGCAGGCTGCGAGAGGCGTCACTTGCTGCGCGCTTGCGGTGTGGAGCGACAGTCCCGAAAGCGGCGTCGTTACCTTTCGTAATACACGGCAGAGATTAGCGGCTATGACAGAAACGGCGGCGCCGGTGTCCACAAGGGCAAAGTACGAACACCTTCAACAGTTATGGCGACCACGTTATTTGGGGAGGAGTGAGGGCTTGGACAGTCGGAGATGCGCAGTTCTTGCCTCTTGAACTGCGGCGTTTAGTTTTCCTGGTCGGAGGGTCCGGGCCGGCGACGCATGGGGGACGGCGATCGCCGCCGAGGAGATGGTGAGCGCTGAGGCTGGAAGTCAGGGCGGTGAGTAGGGGCATCGCGCGGTGATGGGCCAGGAACGTATTGGAGGAAGGGCTGGCTTCCGGCTTGCGACGAGCGGGCACGGTCGCCGAAAGTTTGGGGGCGACGGCGGCAATAGCGGGCGACGTGTCCAGGAGTGTAGCAGGCGTAGCAAATCGGTCGATTATCAGGCGTCCTCCATGGATTGGCGATTGTCGGTGCTGCCCAAGTGGAAGGATAGACAGGCGGTTTGCGTGGGCTGCGAGTGCGTAGTGTAAGGTGGTGCGGAAGCCTACGCAGAACGTCAGCATACGTGAGGGGCGCGGCTACAGGCTGCACGGCTTGCGCATAGGCGACAGGAGCGGCCACAGGCTCCGATGCACGCGCGTAGTGAACAGGGCTGGATGGAGGCGGCTCGTGGCGCGCAAGGGGAACAGCGTGGGCAACCTCCTCCGAAATAACAGTGCGGAGCGGGGTGGGCAGACGGGTGGTAGGCTCGTGAGTAAAAGGCATTAAGGAAGTTGGCGGGCAACTTCCTCGCGGACGAAGTCTCGAACCTGCTGAAGCAACGTCGAATGGTCAGGCATGGTGTCGAGACTGCACAGCGAGTCGCCACCCCGTGGAGGCTTCCGAGTCAGAGCGCGCTGCTTCTTCAACTCGTCGTAGCTCTGACACAAGCTGACGACTTCGGAAACTGTGCCGGATTCCTAGCCAAGAGCATTTGGATGCGCCATCGTCAATGCCCTTCAGGATTTGTTTGATCCTGTCAGCTTCGGGCATGGTGTCGTTGGACACGTCGACAAAGGTCGACGACGTCCTCAATAGCCTTGTGAAGCTTTCTCCAGTCTGCTGGGAGCGGACGCGCAAGCGTTGCTCTGCGCGCTGCTTGCGGACAGCTGGTCGACCGAATACTTCAGAGCAGGACGTCTTGAAGACGGTCCATGTGGGATGTTCTGTTTGTGGTTGTTGTACCACAAGTCGGCGACGCCAGTCAGATAAAATATGACGTAGCCTAGCTTGTCGGGGTCATCCCACTTATTATGCGCGCTCACCAGTTCGTAGTGGTCAAGCCAGTCTTCCACGTCGGTCTCATCTGCACCGCTGAAGACCTTTGGGTCCCGGAGCCGAGGAAGCCCGGTGCAGGTGACGGACGGGACGAAGGCGCCGGCGGGTTGCGTGGTCAGTCATGATCGGCGGTAGCGTCCGGCTACGCAGCTCCAGGGGTGTAGCGACGGGGATGAACAGCACCCTCCACCAAATGTGAAGAGGTTATTGGTCGTTGAAAGACGTAATGGTCGTCAGCGGCAAGCAAGCGAGAAGAAGCGTCCAGAGGCACAGCGGCGATCCGAAACACGAGCGGGGGGGGGCGAGCGTTGGCGATGCTGCTGGATGGAGGCGCATCTTCTTCTTCACAATAATCAATCAATCAATCAATCAATCAATCAATCAATCATTTATTTAACGTGCCCAGGAACAACCGTGAGGTCTTTGTGCAGGCGCACGCAAAAATAAAATCAATAAAAATAAACAATACAATACAGACAGTCTTCAGAAATAAAAAGAGCAAAAACACGTAGACAAAGAGAAATGAACACTAAAGGGGAGGAGTAAAATAACAATATGAGAAATATTGAAGGGGAATAAAAAATTAGATTGCACATATACAACTATGCGGAAAGACGGAGAAGGGAAGACTTTGTACACTGTGCCATACTATGTCAAAACAGTGCAAAGCTCGGATAAAAACAGTGATTGTGGACTATGAAAAACGTCAAGATCAAGAAAATTAATATTATAAAGACTTTGTATTCTGTGAACGGTAGAGTGTTGGAAGAAGCAGGCGGGTACATGAAACGGTCTGTTCTCTCTGGTTAACTTACGCGGAATTCGAAAATTAACACAATGGAGAAGTACAGGGCAGGATATGAAACCGTGGACTAGCTTGTAGAGAAATAAGAGATCAGAACGATTTAGTCGGCAGTGAAGTGATGGCAGTGATAATGACTCAGCAGTATTTGAACGAGATCCAGAGTCATTTTTAGCAAAACGATGGTTATATATGCTGAGGAATTTTTTCTGGACTCGTTCAATGGTGTTACCGCTGGATTGAGCAATGCCATTCCATATCACGGACGCATACTCAAGTTGCGGAAGACATATTGCCGTGTACAATTTGTGTAGGGCCATGGGAGACCTGAATTCTCGAGATATTCTACAAACACATCCGAGAGAACGAAGGCCCCGCATAGCAGCATCGCTTAACGTGACCCGAAGAGAAAAGTTCCTAACCGCGCGTGCACAACAACAACACCAGAGATCACTGATTTCATAAACCTTGCATAACGGCATCAGGAACTTGACAAAGTATTTGAAATGACACGCTAGATGTTTTGCGAGTGATAGACATGAATTTGTTCTTTGAAGGTATTTAGAGAAAGGTTACTTGCCGTGCATCCATTCGGCAAAAAGAACACAAATCTGACTGCAGCAAGGCGACAGTCGTTAACTGAATGGAATTTCCCGCTTCCTTCCTCCTTAATATCTTGATGTCATCGGCATACAAGAGGAAAGAAGTAATTACGACATGGCAAAGAAAGCATCATTAACGTAAAATATAAACTATAGGAGTGGGCCTAATATACCGACCCTTGAGGGACCCCACTATTCTACTTTATTACAAAGAAGAGGTTTGGCCATTTAAGGCAACATAACAAGATCTATTGAGCCGATTAGCTGTGCAAGAGATTCACAATCGACAAGTCAACGTCAAAGTTCGGCAAGTTTAACCATAATCAGTGTGTGGCTGACTACGTCAAAAGCCTTGCTCAGGTCACAGTAGATTACGTCAACCTGTCCTCTCTGAGAAATAGGTGTGGAGATCTGCGTCATGAAACTAGCAAGATTGTGGTAGTTGAGCGGCCAGCAAGAAAACCATGTTGATTTGGAATCAGTGAGTTTTTCACACTAAAAGACAATATTTTGTGAAGAGCCAGTTCGAAGATCTTTGATGTGGCACATAGTAGAGAAATCGGGCGATAATTAGAAACATCTGTCTTAGAGCCTGACTTAAATACTGGGAAAACACGAGCAGTTTTCCACATGCTAGGAAATGTGGAAGTGTCCAGGCAGTTATTAAATATCGTAGTCAGTACTGGGACAAATATAGTACCATATGCTTTTAGTATGGCGGAGGGGATGCCATCTGGGCCACATGATAAGGATGGTTTTAAGCGCTTAATGCATTCGCTGATAAGATTTTCATCCAGCGACAAAGCACTGGATGAGCTAACTGCCTTGGGCTGTTGTCTGATATCAGTGCGGGAGTCTGAGGCCTTATAAACGGATGAGAAATGTTGTGGCAAAACAGTCAGCGACGGCATGCACTTCTACCCCATTTGGAGTCTAGTAGTCTGAAGGACTCTCCGCTTTGCTAGACCGTTTAGCGTCACTACTTCCAAAACTCAGCCGGCCTGTCAGAGGCGCTTTTTTAAGACTTGAATGTACGACACTATGATCCCGTTTATATAGGCGTTTAGAGAGAGTTCGAAAAAAGCTGAACTCTTCCTTCCACTCGCTGGATGGGACATTTAGATTTCCTGTGTGCGTGATCTTTATGCTTCAGTGCACTGATAAGTTCAGATGAGAACCAGTGGGGATATTTACGTTGTTTAGGGTGTATACTGGGGAATAAATTAAGCATGCTGCTCAGTACAAGCTCCTGTAAACCGATCAACCTGGTCATCAACCTTAGGTTTGTCAGTAACCTGTGACCACTCAACGGTGGACAAGTGATGATAGAGGCCGTGTAATCACCTCGCTTGAACGCAAATCTTGGAGATTTGTTACGTAACTGCTGTAGCTCGTTGTTTCGGCTGATGCAGATAATCTTACGTAAGTGGTGGGTGGAATTTGTCCGGACGTACAAGAGAGATGTTGGAGCGGGAAACTTCAAGGGGTTGATCGTTTGACACACACAGGTCTAAGACGTTGCCACTGGAATTGACGACTGAATTATGTTGCACTAGGGAATTAAACGCCAGAAAGTCCAAGAGCTGCAGGCTGCACTTTTCTCTGTGAAATGATTGTAATGAGAAAAGGTAAGCGTGCTCCAGTCAATGCCAGGTGCATTGAAATCCCCAAGAACAATAATTCTGTGCCCACTATGAGAAGATATCACAAGTTCAATAGAAGACATGACATCGTGAAACGAGGCAGGGGAAATGCTGGGCGGTAAATAGAAGCATCCAATCAACAATTTTTCACGGCGCTCAAGGTTGATTTCTAGCCAGATCGATTCTTCGATAGTTTCTAGGTCTTTCCGTCTAACGGATTTCAGTGAATTGTCAATGGCAATCAGCACGCCACCGCCTTTCTGTTTGGTTTCACTGAAATCTCGGTCACGGCGGAAGGTGGTGTAAGTCGGGGGAAAAAAGTCCGATGAGGGAATTTCAGTGCCGAGCCAGGTTTCAGAAATAGCGATAATAGGAAAACAAGACGAAAGAACATTAGAGAAAAACTCCAGTGTCTTGGTACGCAGACCCCGAGCATTTTGGTAGAATATGTCTACGTTACACGGCACTTTCGATTCCAGTCACTTGCTCAGAGGGATGAAGCATGTCATCGCGCAGCTCCCCACGAAATGGCTTGAAGAGGCATCCGAGGGGCCACATCGAAGGGTCATTCAGGCGTTGTAGCGTTTCCTCGTCAACTTCGATATAGAATGAAGAATATGACTGGAATCTTGTTTGAAGTCGCCGGCAGGAAATGGGAGACATATCGAATGAAGCAATATGTTTTTTGATGTCAGCAGCAGTGGTGTCCGGGCTCAGCTTCGTAGCAAAAATGGCCTTTGGCCGTTGTGGCCGTTGTGGCCGCTGAGCTACAGATATAGTGGATGTCTTCAATGCTCCAAACGAGGCGGGTTTCTTCTTTCTTACACCCTCAGTTACCGCTGCAGAAGAGGCTGTCGCAGGCATCACACTGACACGCTCGGACGTGTCTACGTCACATGGCGGCGAATTCGAAGATGAAAGAATTTTGGACAGAGGTTGTTCAGAGTACGCAGGTTGCTTGGAGGTCACAGATCGGCCAACGGTCACCTGCTCTGCAGGGATCACAGGTGCCTTCACTGACACGGCGGCCGTGCGGCGCGTCAGCTCCTCACGCAGGAAGCGGACCTCTGCACGAAGGGAGGCGACCACACGGGCTTGTTGTTCACACCGCGGGAATGATCCTTGCGGAGGCGCTCGTTTTCTTCGCGTAGTTGGGATACCTCGTCGCTGAGGAACGAGATTCCCTCCAACGCGTCGAGGAGGAGGCGGCGCAGCCCGGCGAGGTCACCACCCGGAGGGGCACACGTGGAGAGGGAACCGGTTTGAGAGCAGCTGCAGGGCTCATCGCCGCACGCCGTCGAGTTGTCTTCGTTAGGCTTACCAGAAGAACTGCTCAGATCACATAAATTGCAGCAAAATTAGCGCGATCCAGACTTCAGAAGTTGCAGCTCTTCATCAGGCCAGGTTACACACTTCGCATGAACACGTTTAGAACAACTTTCACAGCGGAAAAACTGCTGCTTACCGAAAAACGGGCAGGAGCATAGCAAGCATGCATCCCGACTGGGAGCCATGGTGCTATTACTAATAATAATAATATAATAATAATAATAATAATAATAATAATAATAATAATAATAATAATAATAATAATAATAATAATAACAACAACAACAATAATAATAATAATAATAATAATAATAATCAATCAATCAATCAATCAATGATTTATTTAACGTGCCCAGGAACAACCGTAAGGTCTTTGTGCTGGCGCACGCAAAAAAAATACTATAAAAATAAACAATACAATACAGACAGTTTTCAGAAATAAAAAGAGCAAAAAGACGTAGACAAAGAGAAATGAACACAATAGGGGAGGAGTAAAATAAGACAACACGAGAAATATGACGGGGCATAAAAAATTAGATTGCATATATACAACTATGTGGAAGACTGAGAAGGGATGACTTTGTACATTGTGCCACACTATGTCAAAACAGTGCAAAGCTCGGATAAAAACAATGATTGTGGGCTATGAAAAACGTCAGATCAAGAAAATTAACATTATAGAGACTTTGTATTCTGTGAACGGTAGAGTGTTGGAAGAAGCAGGCGGGTACATGAAACGGTCTGTTCTCTCTGGTTAACTTACGCGGAATTCGAAAATTTACACAATTGAGAAGTACAGGGCAGATATGATACCGTGGACTAGCTTGTAGAGAAATAAGGAGATCAGAGCGATTTCGTCGGCAGTAAGTGATGGCAGTGATAATAATTCAGCAGTACTTGAACGAGATCCAGAGTCATTTTAGCAAAGCGATGGTTATATATGCTGAGGAATTTTTTCTGGCCACCTCGCTCAATGGCGGTTGCTGCTGGAATTAGAGGAATGCCATTCCGATCACGATGCATACTCTAGTTGAGGAAGACATAGCGCGTGTACAATTTCGGAAGGGCACAGGAGAAACGGAATTCTCTAGACATTCTGCAAACACGGCCTAGGGTTGCGAAGACCCCGCAAAGCACCACGCTTAGCGTGAGCAGAAAGTGTAAGGTGCTATCAAAAAGAACACCTAGATCATGATCTCACATACCTTACACAACGACACAGGAATTGACAGAATATAAAAATGGCACACTAGATGTTTTTCGAGTGAAACTCATTACCTTGTTTTTGAATATTTAGGGAGAGGTTATTGCTCCTGCACCATTCAGAAAAAGAACACAAATCAGATTGCAGCAAGCGACAATCGATAACTGAATGAATTTCCTTAAATATCGTTAGGTCATTGGCATACAAAAGGAATGAGAATTCCGAATGACAGAAGAAACATCATTAACATAAATTAAAAAGAGGACTGGGCCCAGTACCGACCCTTGAGGAACCCACTAGTAGCTTTATACAAGAGGACGTTTGGCCATTAACGGCAAACGTAACATAATCTATCAAGAAGATAGCTATGGAGGAGATTCACATTGAAGAATCAACATCAAGTGTGCAAGTTTATCCAGAAGCCAGCGAATGGCTGACAACATCAAAAGCTTTGCTAAGGTCCACAGTAAATAGCGTCAACCTGTCCTCTCTGCGAAATAGGCGTGGAGGACTTGCATCAGTAAACTGGCAAGATTAGTAGGACATTTGAGCGGCCAGCGAGAAACCCATGCTGATTCACAATCAATGAATTTTTTACGTCAAAAGACAATATTTTGTGAAGAGCAAGCTCAAAGATTTTGGATGCGGTACAAGAAGGGAAATAGGGCGGTAGTTCGAGACGTCACTTTTACAGCCAGACTTAAACCCTGGGAAGAACCACGAGCAGTTTTCCACATGCTAGGAAACGGTTGAAGCATGCAGACACTTATTAAATATGGTAGTCAATACTGGGACAAGTATACTGCCATAGGCTTTTAGTATGGCAGAGGGATGCCATCTGGCCAGCTGAAAAGGATGGTTTCAAGCGCTTAATGCATTCTGAATGGAATCTTCATCTAGCGACACAGCATCAGCTGTGCCAACTGCCTAACCTGTCGACCATTACAAGCTACAGAGGCTGGAGACTTGTAGACAGATGAAAAATGCATGGCAAAACAGTTAGCAACGGCTTGAACTTCTATAATTACGAAATTTATAGCGCGGGAACTTCTACACAGGGGACAAAGGAACACGACGAGCACAAGCGCTAACTTCCAACTAACGTTTAATATCTGCGCTCGCAAATATATACAGTGAAAGAAAGAAAATAAAGAAGAAACAGCTACAGCCACTCATCTGATTAGCACCACACGTGTTCGTTGCATTGCACTTTTACCAGCTGCCATCAAGATATCCCATTTCTCTTTGGGATAGAGAAGGATGGTGCGCTGACACACTCGTAATCACCGCAGTTCATTGCTGCGGCTTCTATTATTTCGCGCGTGCACCGGTCTTTGTCTCTAAACAACACTTGCCGTATTGTCAAAGTACTGTATGCACCCACACTCCTGGCAGTGTTGCCCCAGGGGGCCCTTGTCTTCCTTTTGCCACGTTGCCGCTGTGCTCCTTAAACGGTTGTTGAGGCATCTTTCGGTCTGCCCGACGTATGTTCTCCACACGACAGCGGTATCCTGTACACAACACCTGCGGCGCAGGCGACGTATCTGTGCTTGTGCTGTGTATTGCATTTCCTTTTTTCCCTTTTTACTGGTGAAGTCAGGTTGCATAAGTTCGTCAATTTCTGGGGGGCTGACATGACGACCCTGACGCCTGCATTTTCGCCAATCTTCTTGAGACGGTGTGACGTTGAGTGCAGATATGGAATTACAGCCACCTTCCTTTGATCTCGTTCCTCGTTTTTGTCCGTTTGATCCCGCTGACACGCCTTCTTCGTCTTGCGCAGAAGAACCTCAGCTACAGCTACGGTCAAGTGCTCTGGGTAGCCTGCTGCAGCCAAGCGCTGTATCTGACAGCCAAGGCTTTCACTGATACGGTGCAAGCAGGACTTCTTGAGTGCATTAAGCAGACACATCTGTGCGATTCCCCGTTTTACAAGTTTGGTGTGAGCAGACACGAACGGCAAAAGGGGTTTCCTGCTCCGTGGCTCGTAGATCCAGCACACATGGCGGGGGGAAAAAGCAGCTTTAGGTCAAGGAATTTGAGCATGTTATTTTCAGGCATTTCGTGCGTGATTTGCAAAGGCTGGAGGCACCTTTCAAATGTCTTTATCATTTCTGCCACTTCATCATGAACATGTTCCACGTTACTGTTAATTATGACCAGAAAATCATCCACAAATCTGAAAATTTTGCGACGCTGAATCCCGATAGCTCTTCATTTAGCTTCGTGTCAAGCGTGGCCAAATACAGGTCACTGAGCACTGGCGCTATGCATGACCCTATGCACACTCCGGCTTTCTGCAGGAACACTTGGCCACCCATTCTACAAAAGTAGACGTCATGTAGAGGGACAATAAATCTAGAAACCGCTGCGGAGCCACATTACATTTTTCTTGAAAGGCCATTGCCCCGTACTCAAAAATCTTCTCATCCACGCATTTCAGAAGCTGGTCTTGAGGGAGAGTGTAATATAAGTCTTTAACATCCACTGAAAAGGCATAAAAGCCTTCCTTATCGTGTTCAGCCAGGAATTCGATGACTTGTTCTGAGTTTTTCGTTGCAAAGGGGTCGTTGATTTCGAGCAGGTTCAGACCATACTGTAGGAATCTCGCTACACACTTCTGCCACGTGTGTTTTTCCGAGACGATTACTCTGAAGGGCGTGTCCACTTTATGGGTTTTTGCGCTGAAAAACATTTCAAGACCCAGTCTACTGCTGCTATAAATTTCGTAATTATGGATTACCAACTAGCCCGAAGCAACGCCTTGTTGAACTTCTACTCCATTTGGGTCCAGTATCCTGAAGGACTCGCCACTTTTGCTCGACCGTTTGCGCACATACTTCCAAAACTCAGCCGGCCTGTCAGACGCGCTTTTTTCTAAAAATGAAATATATAGACTGTGATTCCGTTTATAAAGGCGTTTACAAAGAGTACGAAAACGACAGAATTCTTCAAATGAGTTGATGCAGAACGTTTATACTTCCTGTGTGCACGATCTTTATGTTTCAGTGCACTTATAAGTTCTGATGAGAACCAGGAGGGGTATTTACAATGATGAGGTGTATACTGGGGAATGAACTTGCGCATGCTGGTCAAGATAAGCTCCGTAAACTGATCGACTTGATCATCAACATTGGGTTTGTCAGTTACCAGTGACCAATCTGTGGTGGACAAGTCATGGTACAAGCCAACGTAGTCACCTCGCTTGAAGGCAAATCTGGGCGTTTTGTCGATTTTTCTGGAAAGCTTGGTTTTTCTGGTGAAATACAGAGGGTTTAGTTTGAGTGGTGGGTGAAATTTGAAAATAATAATAATAATAATAATAATATTGTGGGGTTTTACGTGGTGAAATTATGGCATGAGGGAGGCCGTAGTGTAGGGCACCGCAAATTTCACCACTTGGGGTTCTTAAAAGGGAACTCCGGTACATTTTCGACCATATTGAGTTATTGCCGTTTTTAAAGTAGTATTGACAGTCATGTAACAGCAAGGCTTTTCATTTTGCTGAGAGACTAGTCAATAATTTTAAATAAGCAATATACGATGAGTCGACACCGAAACAGGGAGCTCAGCTGCTCCGTGCTGGGTATGGGATGGCGTCACGAAGTGCGCTACACGCTGCCACGGCTCACCAGGGTGCAAACATAGCACACGCGCTTCTTCTATCACGCGAAAAGGAAGCTGGCGATGTCATCGGACGCGGAATCAATCTGTGCCAGCCCGTCTCAACTTACCAGTGATGAGTACAGCGATGATTGCAGCTACTATATGAGCGCGGGGGCGTCGCCTTTTGCTTTCTATCCACCTGCGCGTGAAGTAGCTCACTTGCCCACATCGATATCCTCGTTGCTCGATATTGTGCGTGTTTACTGTAATACCCGATGTCATTGACGACTGAGACGCTATGCAGCTAACAAAGCCGAGCTTTGCTCGCGTCGTCACCGCCTTGTAGAAGAAGCGCGCGCTGCAACCGTCTGCTGGGCGAGGCGGGGTCGAAAAAGAGTAGGCACATTACTGCACATACACAGGGTGGCCCGCGTTAACAGGCGTGATTCCGGAACTGGCTACCAATTTTAAAAACTCGTTTTCTAAAAAAACTAAATGACTTCCGGTTGTATAATTTGGCACATAGCATCAGGGTACCGAAGAGAACATATGTTTAAAGTTTAATTGAAATCGGTGAATATCGAAAATCCCCGGAGTTCCCATTTAAAGCGCGCCTCTATTATTCCGCCTCTATCGCAATGCGACCGTCGTGGTCCAGGTAAAGCCCGAACCATATAGAGCGTTTTTGCCGGCGTTTCCTGGCGTTGCGTCCCTCGGCGTCGTCGCATCAACAACGTCAGAGAGGGCGCCAAACCTTGTGAAGAGCGTTAGCTCAGCGCATCGGCTCAGCGTCACACAGTGTGCCCAGAGGGAATGAACCTGACACCTCGTAAAGCAGTGTACACTTTCCGTCAATGGACCAACAAGTATATTCCTCATTATAGCTTTATGTCTCATTAGCAGTTCTGTGGTGCAGAAAACTAGTCACAGTGACACAACGCCACCGAAAAGTCTATTTTTTATTTGACTTATAGCGCCAGCTATTGGCAATAAGAAGAAGCACAAACATGTAATATATGGCCTCTGAGCTTGAAGCTGCCGTACATCTTTGAGGCCACGTATTCGGCCAATACACTCATTCCTGCTAAGCCTACCGATGAACTTGAGTACGGCACTCGGAAAGACTTCAAAGATATCACGATCGCTTTGCTGTCGAAGCTTCTAGGGAACAAGCTAAGTCAAATACAAGCATCAGTCTAGCACATAAGGGCCACACAGTGCAGGGCGACGACTTATTAGATCCGAGGCGGGCGGCAGCCATTTTCGCAGCAGCGACGACGCCGTTACGGAGCGGAAGTCGCTGCCAGCCGCACGCTGATTGGTTCTGCGTCCATCGAACGGCTTCCGGCGTCGACGCTGCCGCTCGTGATGTCTGGACCGTCCAGAGGTGGACGTTTCAGCCACCGCCACCGGTAGCGTCGACGTCGAGGGACGCCGGCGTACGAAACGCCGGGAAAACGCCGGCAAAAACGCTCTATATGGTTCGGCCTTAAAACCCTCGATCTGCGGGTCAGCAGCCGATCACTGTAACCACTGTACCAGTGTGGCGGTTACCACCAAAAATGATCCCGAAAGACTAACTCCACAACTATGCTGGACTGGGCTGGTTGATACATTACTGCAACGGGCACGCCATGTCTGTCATTCTTACTTCGCGTCTCGTCTGAAGCACTGTTCGATGCTTCACCACTCTTCCCAATAATGAACTTTGACTCTTCCAAATAATGAACCTTCACCACTCTTCCCAATAATGAAAGCTAGCGATTGCCGGTGGTATGCACAAAGTATGCCATAATCAATACTTTGAAAAGTCAAAAAGTATATGTTCACAAAACCAGTTGTACAAGAAAAATATATGTGTATTTACAGTTTATCCAGATCAAAAGTAAAGGGATCCGGCACGCTATAGTTTTGCTCTTTAGCTGTCAATGAGAGAGTTGAAAGCGAAGCAGGCGCAAATGACGCAAAAAAGAAAAAGAAAAAAAGAAAGAAGCGCGCCTACAACAAGGCGATCATAGACGCATACGTGTGACACGAATATTCGTTTCCATTTTTATTTTGGCTTAGGTCGGCCATGAATACAGCGTAATTTCCGTTATTATTTATTATTTAAGGTACATGTTCGCAAAACCAGTTTTACAAGAATATTATATTTCAATCCACAATGTCAACAAGTTCGCCGGTTTACGTACACCTCGCGATCGTTTTAATAAAGTTACCAGCGAAATAGCTTTTCCTATCGTGTCAGGAGGAACTCTTAAAGCACAGACAGAACATCGCTGCTTTCGCGGTAATCAAACCTTCAATAATATAGAAACTTGAGCGAGTTGGTACATCTTCATCATGCGTAAAGTGCAGCACGCCGGGAAACGACGAACGAAAGAGAAGAAGCAAGCAGTCCTGTTTGCTCCTCCTCTTTCGTCCGTCGTTTCGCGTGCGCGCTGCACTTACGCATGATTCATTCAAACCTTCGCCGTTTCCCGCTGACCGAACCTCGTTTACTTGGAGTTTTTCTTGCGCAGCGAGCCAACGAACGGCAACCGGAAGCAGCGTATAAAGAAACACGCAGGCCGAGTCTCGTATTCGCAAAAATCTCGGAGGCCATACTTTACGTTTTTGTTGAATCCCACGGGATGGCGTTGCAAATAACTATGCTCATTGTGAATTTTTTTCTATTTTACTTCTCATTTTGCGTTACTTTTTGTAGCAATACGTAGCAACTGAAGCTAGTTTTAAGAAAGAAAGGAAAACCAATACAGCTGTAAAGGTAGACACTACGAATAAAAACCACCTTCTGCAGCTGCGATTCGAACCCGGGCCTTTTAAGTGGGAAGCCGGCATTCTACCCGCACCACTTTCGTGGAGCCGCGCGCAACTCTTTAAAACGACGACACATTGTAGACTACCGATCGCTGCGCTAGAAGCGGATTGACCCTGTTTGAGCTTCACTTTTTGAAGCTCGTTCCGGGCACTCCCCTGTTCTAGTACACTCTAGTACGGTCGAGCAATCGAAGCGCAACACGCCTCAATAAGAGAAATTTGTGCAGTATAGCTTTTCGCTTGCCATGAAGCTTAAATGTGGCAGCGTGCTTTCATTAAATAGGCAATTAAATGAAAGCTGAAGTTGCCTTAGAATTCGGTAAATCTTCCTGGTGAACATGGACCGACATTATTGTCGATGACGTTGCAATTTCTTTCTGCGGTTGTTCCAGCAAGAGCTTCAGAACAAACAACAGAAAAGCTTGTCTAGCTCTACCAGCGCGAGCGCGCCGAAAGAATGGGCGTGAAAACGAACCCACCGGAACTACGTCCTCTTCAGTTCCGTTGGTGAAGCCGCGCTGCATTCCGGCGGAAGGTTATCGCCGCTCACTGATCCCAACTGGCTGCTCGAGACCTGTTTACATACCGCAGGCTCAAGTAATACCATTTAGGTTACACGGACGCGCTAACCTCAGTTACGACAAGCATCAGTACACTGGAGTAAACTACAGTTCGCGCCAACTGCAATTGGCCGTGTTATATGGGAAAAGTCCTTAGTTTCCAGCTGTGAAACAGGTCAGGTGACACTCAGTTTGACGAATAAAAAATAAACGTTTAGCTGGTTTCTATGAGTATACTGGCAAATTCAGCGCAATTTATTTAAATAAATCATTTCTGCTTGCACTTCCAGACCCGAGTGTATTCCATCAAGTGGTTTGACAATATTGGCATAAGTAAGGGCTAGTCTCCCCTGGTCTGTATGGACGAAGTCTTGTTGCGGTCGGTGTGAAAGTCAAGACAATACGTTGCTTGATACGAATGGTATCGCCATGTTTGGTGCCTGGTTTGCATTGATGGACTGTTTCGCGTGTCAGTGTCTCTGTTGTTGACAAAGGTCACTTGACTCGCTTTTAGGAAGACGTTTCGGCCTCCGTTGGAGCCACGCTGCCTTCAGCCGCCGACATCGGTGCCGCTATTTGTTAGCTTTCATAACTAAATTGGTCATCCTCAGTTTGGAGCAACCACGTTAGTTGGATAAGTGCAGTTAGACTTTCCGTCTAACTGGATGTACTACGCTTTAGGGGAACTAACCTTTGTGGCAGCTGAGGTTAGCATGCCCGTGTAACTACGGTATTACACCGTAGTTACACGGGCACGGATCTGAACAGTTGGCCCTATGTTTTTGTAGAGTGGGCCTCAATACTCTCCACGAACGCTGCCCGTTTGACTCACCTACGGTATAATACCGTGTACTACGGTATTACACCGTAGTTACACGCGTTGGGGGGGAGGGGGACGCTTTGACCAGAGTCACTGGAAAATTTCAGAGTACCGCGAAGGTAGGCTGCACGCGGGCAACATTGGGCGCGGCGGCCATTTCCCTTCCAGACCGTCCGGCGCGTTGTTAGCGTGTGTTGAGAAGCGACCGATCTTTTCGCCTCGATGCCGTGTTACGCTCGACGTAACTGCAATATGTGTGTGTGTGTTTGTTCAACAGGATATCATAAGTGATTTCGAGTCATCGACAGTTAGAATCGACTGCGAGGTAAGCGGTGTACCTAGTGAAACGTGCGGCGAATATGCCATTACCTGCGAACTCTTTCGTGGCTTCATCGGTGTCTTTTTGTGTCACGGCCGGATGTGTTCGCTAGGCCCGGAGCTGTAAACATAGTTGCATTAGCGTAAGACTTCGTGCGAGATGCCATTTAGTTCGACACTTGGTAAATCTTGACTGTTTGGCTAGCTTTGCCGTCGGTGTTCAGGCTCAATTCATAGCGCACTCGAGAACATTATCGAACAACATCGAGAACATTCAACACTGCGTCCTTCGACTGATCGCTGACGCATACCTTGCTGCGCACCATGCTAGCTGTTCAGGTGGGTGTAATGTGTAATAGAAGTGGTGTGTGCACGGTAAGTGGAAGTTCTGCGTGAAGTATTTATGTCTCGTTCGGAACGCCAGCAGCCGAACGCACGGGTGAATCGGCGTGTGGTAGGTAAGGGTGTCTTATTTTGCGAATACGTTGTCATTTCCTAACAGATACGTAGAAAATAGGCCATCAAAAATGATTGGCATCGCTACCTAATTGTTTTGTTTCCTAATTTTTGTCTCCATAATATTCCCAACGTTCAGTTGCAGGCATTTGAAATATTTGTTGTGTTCAGCAAACAGTTTTCGTTTTTTTTTTTTTTTTTGGGGGGGGGGGGGCGTTGCCGCGGCGTAACAGCTGGGGGGTCGTGTTTGCACTGTTTTTAACTTCAACGTTTTTGTATAATGTATTCTTATTAAAACTTCCTCGGCACAGCGCTTTATGTTCTTTTGATCAGAAATAGCACATCCCCGAAATTTTTACGTGCATGTTACTGCAGCACAGTATGTGTATATACCTAAGGGCCGCATGAATGAGGATTCCTCAATGCGTGCGATCAGCCGATTTCATTTCTGTGACCATTTTTCTCCCCACTAAACATTATTCTAAGGGTACGCTCGGCGCAGTGCAGCATTAGGAACGTTTTCCAAAAAATAAAAATACGCTTAAAAACATTGCCCTATACCACGAAGTTTA